>NW_028297149.1:6070393-6340304 GCF_055798465.1 Pogonomyrmex barbatus
GTATCGATTATTAAATTTTAATTTTTCTTTATCCTGCTTCTTATCCTTTATCGCGATATTCACAGCGTATTGTGTATTTTAAACCCTCGCGTTGGCTTTTACAGTATAATTCTATAAAAGCATCGCGTGGAATGTGTTATTTAGGATAAGAAATCGATGTGTTACTTAACACATATTTATTACGTTTACGTCAAGTTCACTGAACCAACAAAGTCGTTTTGCTTACGTCTTAATGCACGTAAAAAAAAAAAAAAAAAAAAAAAAAAAAAAAAAAAAAAAAAAACGGCAGCCGATAAACGCAGTGGCTGTTCGGCTATGAATAAAATCATTCAGAAGAAGCTACGCTGTTTTAATAATAGCACACAGAAACTTTTTTGTCGTGAGAACGTAACGTAAACTCCGATAAACTTGTCTTTCTATTTCCAGCCACGTGCTTCGCCTTTCATTTGATTTTAATAAACCTCAAGTGTCTCGTAATTAACGCAAGGAGCCTCGCAAATTCGCGGTATTAGTCAAGCACTTCGTGCTCGAGCTGCCCTGCGCAGGCGTTTAACGATGAAAGCAAGCTTCGTCGCCTGGCTAGCCATCAAACTCGCTCAAGTAGCAAAATAATGGAGACAAATTACGCTACACTGGCAATAGACTTGACATTGGCATTAGCGCTTAAATCGAGATCGCGACCGTTTGAGATCGTTGCCATTGGCATTGATAAAAGGCCGGCGTTAGTATTCAGGTCATTCGCGCATTTTCTCGCGCTCGCGTGCGAGATGCGCGCTGTTTGGCGAGATGGGCTGGTGCCATCTGTTTTCACCGGCCTACGCAATTCGCAGCAACAGGTTGCAAGGAGGAATGCCGGCGTGAAGCCGTTCGATTATCGCGCGATTTAATTTACTGAAGAGCGAGCGAGATGCAGAACCACCGCGTGAGCCACATGTCGGGGATGTGTGACGCGGCTATAATTCCGAGAACATTTGGCAAATCTCGTCCGTCACGATTGAGTAACATCGAAAGCGGTATCGACAAATAAGTAGAAGCCACTTTTTTCGTCGACTTTCATTCTTCGTGCCGCCTCGGCCAACGCGACAGAAACGTGTCCCGTCCGCAACGCTTGGGGCGCGACGGGGAAAATCGTCGCCTCCTTCGCGGGTTAATCGCAGGGACGAAATAGCGGATTAAGTAGAACGGTAATAGAGCTACGTGACCACGAGACCGAGGCGAGCGTATCGTATCCGCTCTAATTCTAATTAAGATGACGCATCCGTTGCAACGGGAGAGAGAGAGAGCGCTTCTTTTGATTTAAGTCGAACGCTTTTACAATGAATTTCAAATGCAAATCTCTCTCCCGCTCGAAATGTTCATGGAAACATCACCATGCTCGACTTTGTTTCAGCTATGTGCATCTCTTAAGTGAATCTATCTCTTTGATCCACGAAGATATTCTTTGGAGATATAGATCGACTTGTCGACTGTCCTCTTAAATTAAATAAAGGTTTATCCTGAGAGTCTAAAATAAGCACAAATTCAAGACTTAAAAATTCAATTCTTAAAAACTAACTATAATTATTATTAATTAAAAGTGTGCGTTGTAACTTTGTGAGTTAGCGCGAGACTCGTCAGAGGTCCAGGATCCCGATCTCGGCCGACAATATTTACAAGCAACAGCGGTGCTTCTCTACGAAGGTCTGGCAAATCGCCTAGAGTAACTCTGCCTAGAGTAAGAAATCCGTATATTGGCCATTGGTTCGAAACCGGTGTAAAACTGTAAGTTCCATATATCCGTACTAACAACACGCGCATCATGGATATAAGCAGAGATAGCCAAAAGCCATCGGACAACGTCGAAAGACGTTCTAAACCGGCTTATAGATATGTAGATACAATGTCCGATGCTCGTACGACGCATTATCAACATATCAATTTCGTCGCGATGAGGACTGCGTTGCATGGTTCGTGCAATAACTCAAAGACTTGGCATATCGCGTAAAAATTTTCTTATCCGCGAACGTCCCCATGGAAACATTGTCGAGAGAACCATGGGAGGCTTACCATGGCGCGACGCGTTATCATATTTGCGAAAAACCATTTACACCGGACGACGCAAATTAATTTTTATTTTAGGGACAAATTGAAAACATTTAAACTACAAATTTAAACTACAAATTAATTATTAAAGATATTAAATAATGCAAAGGCTATGAAACAATTGCCGCAAATTCCTCTCAGTAAAATCGGACGAGTGGAAGAAAAGATTAGCCGAAGTAAAATATTTTCTTGTAAATAAATATGATATTGATCTAAGATTTTCCTTTTAAAAATTATGGAAAGAAATTATTAATTCGAAAAAAAAATAAAAATTCAAAAATTTATTTTAAGCAAATGAATTAATATACTGAAAAAAATCCTGCACACTGCATCACGGATAATTTCCTTAGGAATATTCGTGCCAAATTTTAAAATTCAATCGGTTCAATTTTATTGGTTTCAAAGAACTGCTGCTATTAGACTCCAAAAAAACGCAGAAGAAAAAAAGGACTTTTTTTTCATAAAACAAAATGAAATTTTCTTATATCTCTACTCTGATACTCTTATATATCTTCTCAAGACTTCAAGGAACTTTGGAAAAGTGCAAAAAATAAAAAGTCGACTTTTTGGAATTTTCAGAACGGAAGCAGACTCCTCGATACACCAGCGCAAATCCGTAAGCGATGGAACTGCCCAACAATTTTCCACGCGGGATGTACGCTTACCCGTACGGTTTTCGGTTTCCGAGTCGGATACCGAGTTATGGTCTTCGTCGACGAACTGGCATCCTGCAGATACCTAGGCTGAGCTCGTTTCGTCAGATCCTCGGCGACGCTGCGTTCCTCGCCGCGCGTCAAAGTCGTGGTCTTGCGGACGATGCGAGTAACGATGCGCTTCGTGCCATTCTCACCGCGTCTCGACGTCTTCGTCGATTCGATCGACGAACCTGTGCGCGTGCGACCGAGCGATACAGAACGATCGAAAACGGAGTCGTTAAGCAAGAGAGTCTCGTCACGATCGGACTTGGGAAAGGATTCGTCTGTCGACAGTACTTTAAAGTAGCAAAGCTAATTGCTGCTTTCTGGTCTCTACAAAAGCAACCAAGATGCAACATTGTCTGAACACGCGTTCGTCAGTTAACTAACAAGGAAATATTAGCCATTTAACTTCGCGAAGTATGGCAAACTGCAATCAAATTTAATACGAACGAGGTGGAGGAGTCTCTTTAAGTCGCGATGACGCAACGGTTTATTATACCTCATTGAGAAAGGACAACCGGCCGGAGAAACACCAGAGGGAAACAGCATGCCGTGTATCGATGCTAGCGATATCGGCGCTATTGCAACTCAAAATCGGAGATAATTACAATGCGAATTTCTTAGATCATACCGCGAGCTACATATTCTATTATGTAACGTTTGATTTTTTTTTTTATCTCCTGGAGAAGCGAGTCCTGGTTGCGCGGAGACGTGAGAAAATATACGTTTCGCAATTTCTCATTGTCTTCGTAAAGACCAATTAGCCGGAGATTACAATCACCATTCAGCGAGATTTCAGCTGATTGGTAATTAGTACCCGCAAAATCATCGCGACTCCTCGCGAGTCAACGGGTCAACTTTTAACCTCGTGCAATCGTCAAACGAACCACTCTCTCTCTCTCTAGTGACTCGAGACGTGATCGTCAGAAATTGAATCCTTTCCCTTCTCGATTTACCGCACGGGAAGAACACCTTTGCTGGCAAATCTAAAAGTTTGTCCAGATACAAAGATAATTTTGTTGGGCCTAAGAAATTACTACGTACGACGTTCAAATTGGTAGCTAGAGGACCAAAAATTTTTGCAATATTGTTATTACGTTTGACGGTCTTACATAATAATTTTGGAGGTTCAAGAAAATTATTTTCTGAGATCTGTATCTGGCCAATTTTTTTTTTTAGATTTGCCAGCAGAACCGTTCTCTCCGTGTACCTAAGACTTCGGTCGACAATCGGCGCTTCGTGTGTATCGCTTGTAGATCGTCGGCGGTCCGCGATCCCGTTGGGCTAGGTGAAACGCCATCACGATCGTCGTCCTCCCTCGTGCCTTGCACGAACAGCCTGCCCCCCTTGCTGAACCGATAGATCGACATTTTCGTCGGATCACGAGGTGTGGATCACGAGACGCGCGCGTACGAAAGCGTCTCGTGCGTATCGGCCTTTTTTCCTCCTTCCCTCGGAGGAATCGCTATCGGCTCTTGTACGATGTTTTTAAACCGCCGGTCGTTCGCGAGCTGCAATTGTCGTTCATTTACATATGTGTACATCGCACACCGCGTCGCCGTACCGCGCTCCAAACCGCTCGCTCCCCTCGTACTTCCCTCGAGAACCTTGCGATAACTCGCGTCGACATTTCGCATACATTCTCGGCGCACGTTTTAACTTTAATGAGACCGCCCGACTGCGTGTATTTGCACAGCGCGAGAATTCGCGTTCAGCGCAAACAACGTGCAACAATATTTAGTCTGATAATAAAGAAAATCATGATCTCGTATATTTTCACCGTTTATTTTCATCGCTAAGTGATCATACGATCTCGAGTTTGTTTGTCCAACGTAACCAGGTTCAATGTCCAGACGCGCGATACACGAAGAGTGTCCGCGATCAATCTAAACGTGCGGCGAGAATGAGGATACGATTCGACGTTTCATTTCGGAATCGAGAAACGATCGACAACACCAGTCGATCCAGTTAATCTAAGTCTCTGGACAACACCGGAAGACCCGAGCTACGGTCGATTCGACGTCACGTGTGCGGTTCATTGAGGTCGCACGGCCATCTGGATCCGTCTGACAGTCGCGAAAATCTATTTCGGCCGCCGGCCTCTAATGGTTTCTCGCCGGTGCCGATGCCGGCGAAGTGAAACGTTGCGCTAACTCGTAGCTCGTTCGCGCCGGCACGTTAACCAGAGCCAAGACGACACCGCAAAGCAGAAATCGCGAAGTAATCCGGTTGGAGGCAGCACGGCGAGTCGCTGAATGTGCATTTGCAGCGGCGCGCGATAAAATGTTGTGACAGCTCGCCTCTCCTGTCAACGCGCACTCGACGTCACCATCGCGACGACTGACGACGGGCGACGGTTTTCCTGGATCTCTTCCCGTCGTAAAATGACAACTGGACCGACCGCGTGCGACGCGATCGCGAGCACTAATGACGATAAAGCGCGACGACGATCGCACGAATGATGGATTTTAACCGACGACGGACGAGCAACTATGCGCGACACGATCGCCGGACGATCGCCGCGTAGCATCCGGCCGTCGTGGCGAGAGTAGGCCAACGAAATGCGCACAGGTGAGAGACGTTTCCCCCTCTCGCACTTCTCTCGGTCCCCCTTCTACCGGCAGCCACCCACCTGGCGTTACCGCGGCGCTTCGCCGCACCTCGTCGCGACGCGCCGCTATGTACGGTGCGATGTTTTAATGACGCCATCCCCTCTTTTTCTCTCACTAATTGAAACGAAACCTGTGCAGCCTATGCGACTTCGTTTCTTTTTTTCTTTTTTAATGCTAAATTGTTCTCTAGAAAATAATATTTTTATTTCTAAATCACAATTTATTTTCTCATCAGTTCAGAAAAGAAATGCAGTTTATATGCAACTTTGTTTCTTTTTTAAATTTTATGCTAAACCGTTCTCTAAAAAATAAGATTTTTATTTCGAAATTCACAATATTTATTTCTTGCTTTTCATTCAGTCGTTCTCGACAATTTTAAAAAATATTTCACTAACATACATCTCTCCTCTTCTACCCTTCTCCTCCTCCTCCCCACTATATTTTCACAAAGTAGCGAAAGGAGAGGTTCACGGAGTGGATCACTGATGCGCTCCACTGTACATCGCGAGCCGCGATTGAGAGATCGATCGCGCATGCGTCCTTGGACCGATCGACTTCGCACGCCGGTGAGATCCGATCGACGGAGACCTCGCGAGGCTTCTTCTTCCTCCTCCTTCTCCTCCTATTCCGGACGTCATCGTCGCGCGCGTCCTTCCTCCTTTTCCTTTTCTAGAGATTTTGCGTTCCGCCGGCGCGCGAATACACATATAATGCGTGCCCATATTTTCTAACGCGTCCCACGACATTCCGCCTGTCAGAGTCTTGAACGGTATCACGCATAATTCACGCGTGAGCGGTGGCGTTATGGTTATCCCGATATCAAGGTCGCGCCGCGATCGGGAACGCGACCTTGGTAAAGACCAAGATTCCCCGGGACGGGCCTAAAAAGGAAACTGAACGATCGCAGGGATTTCGGTGACGTCACTGGTGACATAAATTCGAGCAAAAATTGATAAGCGCCACACGGTGATAAGCGCCGCGATGATAACGATAGCGGAAGATTCGCGGGGAATGAAGTGAGACTGGATATTGTATTATGCATATAAATGCGAGAAACATTACGAGTTAAAAGACATGATGTAATTTGTATTTTTATACAGAATATATCATGTTTTAAATTAGCGAAAATAAAAATACAACCAATTCGGTGGCCGAATTTTTCAAAACGCAGCAGGTTTCAGAAAGAGATAATATTATAAAAAATTATAATTATATTAAATCTTGTATAAAATATTATCTTTGTACAAAAGGGTATTCCAGAGATATACGGAAATGGAAATTTATTCTTATGAAATGCATGAGTTGGCATTTGCATCCGTCACACCAATGGTACGTAGGACTTCTAACAAATAAACAATCTCGTCGTTTCTGGAATGGCGTGGGTCCGATTTGGGCCGTGTAAATTCAAGCATTCCGGCATTATAAATATTTAAAAATGTAACGAGCGAGGTCTTCATGTTAATGAGCAATTTGCGAATTAATAAAATGTCACGCGACGCAGATCGTAAATCGGCATAGAAATGAGCATCGATACGCTTCCGATTCTCGCGGGGACCAAACCTGGTAACGCCGAATGAGATAATTACGTAGCAGCACGATCCTTTTATGCGATCTCGAGGGCGATCGAGATAATGGAACGATGGAAAATCGATGTCGTAATCGCCAGCAGCAAAAAAAAAAAACGACTTCCTCGATAATTTGCTTCCTGGTTAATAGCGTTTTCAACGTAACAAATGTACGCGTGTCTTTAGTCCTTAACGAGTTGCCGACGATCTCCACGTAGTTTCCAGGACGAATCGCGACGGCACGCCATCGTAGCGTTTTTTTTAGAGAATACTATAAAAACATTTGGATGGAGAGTACGAACGATGGGAAGGAAAAGCGACCCACTTTTCATTCGTTTCCTGTCCTCCCGCGGAGCATGCCCTGTATCCGTCGAGTATGTGATACAAATTACTAGTAATAAAGTAATCCTGTATCGTGAAAGTCTGCATACTAAATGCTGAACGTCAGATCTCTCGCTGCTTGGCGGATCATTGGATATTTGACAGTTCGATCAGATTGAAAACAAATCGCGGAAGCGAGGGTAAGAATTCTCAGACGGTGAAGCGCACGAACGATTCCGACCGATATGGCGCACAATCGTGCCTTCATTGCGAATTCATACGCGTGCCGGCACTTAGAGAAACGGGCCGATGGCCGCAGACGAGTCTTCGGAAGAAAAAAAAAAAGGTACGAAAGAAAATGAGAGGCGAAACGAGCAAGCTTAGCGTACGGAAAAGAGAAGAAAGTAAAGCCGGACTTTCAAGATTGCGGTTGTAGTATTCTAATATTATAATATCTAACGCATGCAATTTATTAAATTTCGTTCTAAATGATAAGTGATAAGAATATATTTTATATATATATATATATATATATATATATATATATAATTTTTGTTAGCCCACGTGGCTTGTCTTAATTTAATTAAATATCAGATAGATATTTAATCTTTAATAAATAAATAATTGTCGCACTTTTCAGGATTTAATCTCCACGCATCAAGTAGATGGCGACGTGTGTACTGTGTTAATTAAATCGCGATGCAAATATTATAATTGCGGTACGGCCCGTGGCACTGAGCCTGAGCTAACTGCATACCGAGATCACCAGGCAGGATATGAAGTCATCGCACCCGAGGCTACTTGATTCGTTCCGTCGTGGCTTCCGCCGTCGTGGGTACGCTAATTCGTTGCCTTTGGTGCGAAGACGGAATACAATCCAGCCCCTGTAAAGTGCACGTTATATCGCGCACAAGAACTTACGGCTATCTCTTCCGTACAATGGTAAGGAATAAGAAAGTGACAACGAACGAATACAATGAGCAATTTCTCTCAGACAGTAATGAGATAGAAAAGGCTTATAAATAAGCAAATAAGGTATTTAAATTTAAACCTATTGTACATATCACATTATATAAAAGACCCCCCCCCACACACACACACAAACACATACATCTTTTATAATCATATATATATATATATATATATACACACATATATATTGATATTAGTAAATATATATTAGTAAATATAGTAAATATATGTCAATATATTTAAATTACCAGTATCAGCTTTCTAGCAACGTCAGAACAATGAGATAAGCAGCATGCAATTAAAGGCTACGTCGATCGAACGTGGACAATCAACAATCGGTAGACAAAAAAATTCGAATACCGTCACGACACGCGATGTCCAATATGAGAATGTCGGTTTTACGAAAACGGCAAGCAATAGCGACAATTCCGGACGAGAAGCTTTCCCTTCGTCGCCGTGCGAAGAGAGTGAAAACCAGCACGTATCAAAACCTGTACTTACGGACTCTCAATGGTCTCGCGCAGGTGAATGATGTCATTCGTAATAGCGTCATCGCTCGACATGTCCGAAGACGCTATTCAAGAGCGCAAAAGCGATCATCCAACTTTCTCGACTATCTCGACAATCTCGACAATAAACATTTTCATTCTTGCAAAAAAGAAAAGAAATTAATGTATCAAAATTTTTATCAAATAATTATCGATCACATATATTAAGGACTATACTTAGTTCCACCCCATTTATTATTATTAATCATATCTACTTCAAATTATTATTTTTAATATTTTTTTTACGGTGAAGAAAAATTTATATGTAATACTCATATTTTAATAGACAAAATGCGTAAATAAAGTTTAACAAAGATAAGATAAGTCCGGACACTAAAAAAGGTAGTATCGTAAACATAAATTTGTCGATGAAATATGACGAACCTATAGATTTACAAATTCCCCTTGAGGCGACAAATAATTTGCACGATCGATTAATGAAGACCTTCGATTGCAAATGCATTTACCCCGCGGAGCTCAGTATTACGAATCAATGTTTTTAAAGTGATCATTTTATTGCCGATCCACCTACGCAATTCCACATCGTGTTTATATGACGGTCTTGTGTAAAAAATTACGACACTATTCTCAAGTAAATGTACCAAGTTTCTCTTATTAAAATCTTCCGGCTCAATTACGAAATGTATATATTTTTTGCGTACAGTAATATTGCATCGAGTTATGTCGCTGCGCAGATCGGATATCGCGGCGTAGACAAGCCTGTGAAAATTAGCAAGGCAAGCCTGTTAATATTCATTATACAAATTCTATCTAGGCATAAGTCTCAAAGGAAAACATTTTAAGACGTCGACGTGGCCGGAAAAAGCGTACAATGAATTCTATTTTTTTTTTTTTAATTGCAAAGACATCTCGTAACATTAATTAAAAAACACTTCAATTAATACCAGTTGTCAGTTGTATTACTTTGATCTTATCAAGAGACACATTTATCGTTCTATTTAAAAAAATGATTCTGCACAAAACGCACAGAATGTCTCTCGAGAATTAAAGTCCAATATCAAATCCATATATATCTTCTAATTTCGATCAATATTTAAACGTACTGAAAATACATTTTGAATGAGAAAGATATATTTAAATAATACGCGCATGAAATTTTAAATGAGATAAAATTAAGTAATCTGCATATTTTAGGTGTGTGAGTAAACATATTTTTACTTTCTTCACTCGTGAAGAAGTCCATATAGAATTGTATGGACATTTCATTCAGGTAAAAGATTTGTGTGAATTTTTACACGAAACACACACACACACGCGCGCGCGCGCGCGCGCGCGCGCACACACACACACACACACACACAGAGATAATTAAATAATCTCTCGATATTTTCAAATACGTATAGAAACGTGAGTTTCACTTTTCATTCATGAATAAAATAGAATCAAGTATGGGCATTTAAGTGAGAACCAAATGGAAAACCGAGCGCTCATTCATTCGTTCGATGTAACTCCGTTTTTTAATTAAGTGATATAAATAAAAAATGAGCTTTAACTTTCGCTATCTTGTCTCTCTCTCTCTTTCCGTGTCAAACACGTCGAGTCACGTTCTTATTACTATTTCTACTCTGATTTTCCTTATTGTTCTTAAGTTAAATTGCATCTGGTTTCCAATTTTCTTTGATTGTTTATTATACCGTCACTCATAAAATCAAGAGTTCGTGCTCGGGTTCGTGGGTTCGTTAAGCTCAAATGACTGCGCGAATCAGCCATCCGTGTGAGAGCTGCGATTTTTCAGGTGTGAAACTACCTGTACGAGCCATCTGTGTTTAACGAAGCGATCGTCTTGACGAAGTGTCGTCGGTAAAGAAGAGAATAGCGCAGCTGCGATTTGCAATTGCAATAAAGTTTATGCGATTGCGCGACTACTTTGATTACCAAACGTTATCTACGTCACCCCTCTGCTCGGGGTGACGGTTATTTAGGGGATGTAAGGCGGTCGACTTACCTTGCGTCGCCACTTCTGCGGCGCAAAAGAAAAGAAGAAAATTCACTATTAGTCTCTGGACGACTACTTTTATAACGTAGTCTTATACTTAATATTAAGTAATATTAAGTGAATTATTTTAATAAAATTTTCTTGCACACATCACTAATTACGATTGATTTTTATATTTTGTAACTACTTGATTTATTATTAAGCACGTACGTTCGATTCGTTAGATTTAATCAGTTTTATCTATCCAATATTGCTGACAATGTAAAACTGAAAATCACCTGTTTCTTCTAATTTATTCTTACATGCCTCTCGAAAATTCTTTCTTATCACTCTAATATTAAAAAGTTAAGATTCATGTCTAAAGACTCATAAAAGATAGAATATTTTATACTATACTATAAAATTTTAGAGTGAATCATTTAAAGTTTTCATTTTTCAATTAGCACCGACTAATGAAGAATGAGAAAATTATGAAGATAAATTAAAGCAGATCACAAGTAAAAAAAGAAGAAATAAAAAATCTCAAATATATAAATAATCGTTCCCTATAATTTAACCCTCTATAACTCAAATCTTTCTTCATGCTTGAAAAAAAGTTTATGTAACATGTAATTAGTAAATATTGATTTTGGAATATAAAGTGACAATTTTCAATTTTCAAATATATTATAAAAATTATAAAAATCATAAAATTTTATTATAATTTTATATAAAAATTTATAAAAATTATATTATAATTATATAAAAAAATTAAAATACCGACTTCTTTTTATCATAAAATCTTGAATACCAAAGAATAATACAACAGATAAAAATCTACGTTAAATGAAAAAAAAAAAAAATGGAAAATATAGGATAACTTGAAAATATGACACATGAATATATGGCTTCAAATTACATGGTTATAAAGGGTTAAATCTGTATTTTCTACATAAATCTTCCTCTTTTCCGACTGGGCAGGCGCCACGGAGAGGGACAAACACTAGCCGTCTTTATACGATCGCGTAACTCGGTTACTCGGTTCGCGCCTCGGCACGGCTTTTTGCGATCGCTCGAAAAGAAACGTGCGGCGATCTCTCTCGCCGGCATAAATGCATGCCCGATGCGGCGACACGGCAGCGCAGCGCGACCGATGAAAAGAAATATTCATGAGCGAGTACAAGAAGCCGCGTTCCGAGACTCGCGCGAGCGTTTCGAGATTTGCCGATATCATGCATGCTAAAGGATACGGACAATCGACGTCAATGGCAGCACATCTTCATTCGTCGTGCGCGTTCGTCAATAGCAACGAAGAAAATCTATGAAGAGGCACTTGTGTATCTTGATACGAATAAAATTTTACGTTTTCAAATGTAAACAGTTTAAAATTCTTCAACTTGATTGATTGAATTTCTCGCAACGGAAAGGCGACTACGGAAGCGGACGTGAGCGAATTGCGAGCGATCAAGACGCGAATACGAGTGCAAGACGACGGGGGTAGTGTCTAGATTGTAATGAAGGTAATTGTGTTGTTAAATAGTCAACGCGTGCGAGATGTCTTTGTCCTTCTAGATTGAGCAGATTTCGTGCTGTTGCGGAGCACTCGACTGGTCTGCACGAGGCGATCCAGGCGACCGTCCTCGCTTTCGCTTTTCTTTGGCAGTGCACGTGATTCCGTGCGAGCTGTATGCACATTCGTTACCGGTACCACGGCGTTACATCGAGATATATGAGCTCCAAAAATAGCGCGGGACACAACGCGCCGGCAAGATGTTGACCTATCGCGGTATGCGCGTTGCTTAATTAGAACGCACGTTAATAAGTCGCGCCGGCGACGCTCAAAAGTCGAGCCGTAACTTTACGAGATCGACGAAACGCTCATCGCCCGGCGAATCGCGATGTCTCGAGCCGCGATCAAAGGAACGGAAAGGGGAGAAGGGGAGCGGGAGACACTCTTCCAGAAGTCGTTAAAGCGGAAGCGCTCCGCGAGTAATAAATATGACGTTAAAAACGGGAAATCGTCAGAGTTCATCGACACTCTAATAGTTAACCTGTCAAGTTTTACGACACAGGCCACTGGCCGATGAGATACGAAGTGCAACGAACCGAGGGACGTTTTGCGCCGCTCGCGAGCGGGCCTCCGCGAGGGATTTCGCTTCGCCAGAGCGAGGCATCGACGCGTCTCGACGCGTCGACGCGACGACGCAAATTGGGCGGAAGAAAGGCTCGATTACAAAACGGCGCGTCGCTCTAATTCGGGATGACGCCTGAAAAGAGAGTCTCGATGCCGGCAGTTTAGTTCTACGAATTATCCACCCCTTTCCCATCCATAACTGGAAGAAAGGATTGTCAGGGTTGCCACGGAAAATGAATTCTGAAATTTCCTGACTTTTTCATGTTTTACGTGAAGAATTTTCCACTATCGATATTAATATTAAATTTTAACTTCAGAAGCAGAGACACGAGAGAGATAGCTTTTATTACTTTTATTAGACGCGATGCGACTTTTAGAAGTCTAATAATACTAATCTAATATAATCCTGAATGCAAATTTTAAGTTAACAAAAAATAAATGAGTATTTAAATGCAGTTATGACAGAAAAGAGAGATTAAATAATAAAAATGCTGAAAAAAATTATAACTATTTTTTTTTAAAACAAGAGCATTTAAGGGAATTGTGAGCAAAGTGGAAAATTTCAGACTCCTTTACATCTTTTCTCGACTTTTTCCAAGTTTTGCCTGGCCAATTTAAATTTCCATGACTTTCCCGAGTTTCCTTAGCAAATTTAAATTTTCATGACTTTTCCTGGTTTTCCAGATCCGTGGCAACCATGAAGGCATCCTTCTGTGTCACAACGAAAGTCATTTCAAAAGCTGCCATATGCAGGCTCGTCGAAAGGGACAGCACTAAACGCATCTTTCAACGTTTCCCGTCTAAAGTGGCATTCCGCCCGTGTTGCGACATGGAATAATAATAGCGAGCCGATGAAAACGTTAAGGAAAAAGCTCGTTTCCCGAGTGTTCCGTTTCGCGGGTGGTGACCGAATAGTCATTTCCAACACGACGAAAGTACCGCCGCGCCCAGCAGAATCAACGTATTCCGTTAGTCCAACGGTACGCGCATGGGTACACAAATGCAAAATACTTTCAACATGACGCCATGCCATGTCGCGACAACATATCGATGTAGCTAATTTTATGACTAATATTTCCAGCCATTACCGTGCAAACGTTAAAATCATTATGTAAAAATAACGACTTTCGGAGGAAGTGTGAATTACTCGACTAATTTTTGAGAGACTTGAGAGATCATCTTCCCTTCGTCGAAGATCTAACTCACTTAACGTAAATATACTTAAAGCTGTTCAATTCCAGACCGCTTAAGGAAGCGTCAACAGTTTTCAGTTATCGCGAGTAGAGCTAAATTCTGCGAAAGTGTACTTCTCGAATGCGTATTTCATTTTCCATCGAGCTTCACGGCTGACTGACGCATCGCATAGTCAGATGGACACATTATGGACAGTAAATTGCGATGGGCGGTTTCCATCATGCTGACATTACGGACGCTTCATTTGCATTATACAAGCCGTACTATAGATACTAAATACCAGAAAATAAACCGGGAAGAGTGGAGATTATTCCAACGAGGGAGTAATAACTTATTAGCACATTAAAAAATTCAGGAAACATTAAAAATCAATCATGTCTTAGCAAAAAATTGAATTTCAAACTCAGAAAAATATAAGACCTGGCCGATTTCTGCTTTATACAGTCCAACAAAATTGAAATTCATAATTTAACTGTCAAAATACATAATACGAAAAACTAAAAGAATGAGACGTGTATGACAATGACGGTCCCTCTAATTCAATCTTCGTCGTCGGAAAGCGGACTCCGTTCGCGGTGGAAAAGGAGTACGCGACTTCCGGGACTCCCTGAATACTAAACGAGCGTAAAACGCAGCGTGTATTTATGAGCGAGCGCGAGAAACGCATAAATTTATGGACACTGCGGCACTCGCGGCACGCTACTGGCGAATTCGACATAAACGCATGGAATTATTATTTCGTCCGTTCGACTCGAAAGGCGAACCACGCTCCTCCTTTCAGAATTCACTGTTATTGCGATCGTTAATTCGAGAGATCGCGCTTATCATCGCGGCTTTCATAAAATCATCCGCGCCACTTACCTGGAAGTGCAGGATGATGGTCCATATCAGGCCGAGAGTGAGCTTCGGGTTACCGTCCACGATATCCTCCGCCCGGATGTTGACCAGCTTGATCTTCTTGTATCGTAAAAAATCGAGTGCCATCTGCACATTCTGCAGCATGTGAAAGCGCATTCGTCCCTTCTCCCTCGGCTGAAAAATACGAATCGGTTCATCGTTAATTACGGTAGATCGAGGACAATCATCGTCGTCAATTGTCGAGTTTAACGCTCGATACCGTCTTTCCCGACTATCTCGAATTTACGAAGCACCCACGCAAAGAAAAAAAGAAAAAAAAAAAAACAAGATAAAACTCGGCGGTAATTTAAATTTATTAAACCTTTTAAGAAGAAAATACGCGACTCTTGCTCGGATACTTAATTTCTCCTCGTCTTCAATAGTAATGAAATAATAATAAATTTAGATAGATCGCTTCGGGAGCTTCGCGAGAAGCGAGTACTCACAAGGCTCTCGCCGGAGAGCACTTCCAGCAAGGAGATGAGATTGTGGCCATCGCGTAGATCTTCGAACAAGTCCCCGACGTGTCTGCTCGCCTGCAACAAATTCCAAACGGGGCAAGTTAATTGCAGCTTTTCGCATCGAGACAAGCGACGCACACACACACACACACACACACACACACACACACACACTTGGCGACGTGGAAGAAAAAAAAAGAACATCAAAATGACTAACGTAGGAGGAAAAAAAAAGACCAAAGAGCCAAGTAGGAAGACAAGGATGCGTAAGGATATATCGGCGAGGTACTCAAGCGATTAGCCACGAATAGAAAATGGAAAAGCCAGCAGGAATGTCGAGAGTTAACGCATAATGTAAATAGCGAAAGCGTGAAACGCGACGTCGAACGTGTGCGAGTACCTTCGGCAGAATCATAGCTGCTATTTGCGGCGTGACGTAATAAAAATACGCGACATATCCGCGGATTATACTAAAAGTCCTGCAGCTCCGACGTATATATCAGATCGCGGCGATTCCATTTGTACGAAAGGTAAATGCGACGGTGGTATGGACTTAAACGAGAACCATATAAAATCATCGAGATGTTTGAAATGATTATTTCCGTTCGGCTTCAGACATCCGAATCCGATTACGCGCGCGAGTGTAAACGCATGCAAATTTACAGACCGGTTTTAAAAACACACACACATTAAGCCCGGCGCATTCTTTACCATATCGGTCGACCAATAGTCAACTCGAGCATGCACGTCATCTCGTGCAGGTGTTAGTCAGACAATGACGCGTTAATAACATAGAGGAGCACTCGTTATAAGAGGGACTCTTCCCGCGGGATCATCACAAGCACGTAAGCGTATCGCATTCTTTGCGCGCGTTTCCATACAAATTCCTTAAAAAAAATTCGTGGTCCTCGAAAGCTGGGGGGGGGGGGGGAGTGGGGATCTACGGTATAAACAAAACGATAAATCATGCATGTCGTCGCGGCTGATAACAAATGAGAACTATAAACTTACGGTAGGGGAACAGCATGGCTGATTGTTCACAAGGACGCACACGTGTAGGCACGTGTAAGTCTGAAAAAGACAGCAATGAGAACCGTCACCGTGGATTAGTAAAGGAATTAGTAAAGGAAAGCTTGCGTGGGCATGGGCGGATAATGATCTTTTTCGCAACTCAAAGCTGATGATTTTTAATTAAATAAAAAATTCCATTAACGTGATCACGTGGCGCGATCACACACATATTAAAAAGAAACTTTCTTTTTTCGCGCTTTCGTTATTTTCATGCTAAATGTTAATTAGAAAATGTTTTCGTGATACAAAATACAAAGTCGACATGCTCTCAAAATTAATTTTCATTAAAAATGGGATTTATCACATTCGGGATTCGCGTAAAAAAAAAAAAAAAGAAAAGTGAAGATTTATCCGCCCCTGCGCGCAAGCGCGTGCACTCGCGTGCGCCGCACACGTATGCACTCATGCGTGCGTCGCGTGTCCTGCACAGCCAGGTGAGTAAATGTCAAGCGATTGACAGAACAGCGCGTGATCCGCCGCCTCCCATCCGCATTTCGTAACCGTGACTAATTGCAGCAAGTCGCGTCTACGCGTCTTAAGAGATGATTTCGACGCGTTCCATTTTACGACATTGCGACACACTCGTTCCTTTCTATCGCGTGTGAATAGAATTAATAGTCGTTTGTCGAGAGAGAGAGAGAGAGAGAGAGAGAGAGAGAGAGAGACGGCCATTACGTTCGAACGTGTCGTAAAAATCTGCGAATATTGACGCGATTCAACCATAAACGTCGCAATGCGTTCACCATACGATAAAAATGTTATAAAAATGATAATCAAGCGGTGACTTTAAAATTCTAAAGAGAAAACCACGCCCCAATATGCAAGCAGTTTTTTTTTTGATCTGCAGATGTCGTAGGAATTTTTTATGAAATCGCTTATGTAAATGCGTAATTATTATGTATAAATTTAGATATTGCATATGTATAATTGTTTAGATATTATATAATATATGTATAATTGATATTATATAATAAATGTATAATCTTATACATTATTGCTTTTTATCAGGCGCAATACACATTCTTTCGAACGTAGTTCGCAAATACTTCTTATTTGAATTACATTAATTTGTTAATGATAATCCATAACAATTGCAATCTGTATACTCTTTCCATTAAGCCATGTAATAACAAATAAAACTACGCGACGAACATAATCCACAACCGTTCGCCACAACTGTTGGCGAGTTTCGTTCACTCAGAAATAATAAACAACCGACTTCGACAGTTTTAAGATCCTATAACTGGAAGTATTTCCGTACTTCTTTTATCCTAGCAATAAAGCAAGCAATAAAGTACATTCGCGCGCGAATTGTAAGATCTAACAGAAATACGTTTTGCATAATAAATCCGTAAGCTATAAAAAAATAGAAACACATTTTTTTATTTCTGTTTTTTATTTGCTAAAGATAATTCGATATGTAAGTTTTTTTAACTTCGCGCATAATCAATAGAGTTATAAAAAGGGAGGGTGTTACGGCGGAGTCCGATTACGAGCAAATCGTGAAAATTCGTAATTATTTTTGCGAAAAATATCACCTCAGGAACCGAACCTGGATCTCCCGCTTACGGGCAGGCATATCCTTTCGATTACAAAAGCATATGATGATATTTATCGCAATAACGTGTTTGGAACAACACATTAAATTCGATGTTACACACACACACACACACCACACACACGCACGCGCACACACACACGCGCGCGCGCGCGCGCGCGCGCGTTATTCTCAAATCCTCACGACCGATAAAAAAATGAAGATTTAAATAAAACAATTTATATCATATTACATTGTAATAATAATTTGCAATGTACGTATAGCTTCTTTTTCTTCTACTTTCATATAGACTTTTAGAGCCTGTTCTATTCTTACTCTTATATGCCTGTGGTGCGCATGTAAGATGATGCACGGGATATGATGCATATGAGACCTATATTTTAAACGCAAAATTTTTTTTAAGAGATTCTGTGGGCAAGGATACTCTCGTAGTTTGCCAGACTGTCGAGAGGAGACACGAGCATCTCTGGAGCTAGAACTCCCTCCACAAAAATAAAAAAAAAATGCACACATGCACAAATTAAGCGCTTTTTATGTGCTAATTATGTGCTCTAGTTCCGATTTTTGTGCTTGCGCGATTTAGCAAGAGCACATAATTAGCACATAAAAGGCACTTAATTTGTACATATATGTGTTTTTGATTTTTTGTGGGGAGGGAGGGGGATTAGCTTAAGAGAAGTGATACGAGCGTATGAAAATATTTTTGGTCCAGCCGGAAATCGAATCTGGGATCTCTAGAATATAGATCGTTTACAATGCGCCGTTTACTATGCGTTCGCTTTCATCACGCTTTATTCTTTTTTTATTCGTTTTTATTTAAATTTGTAAAATTATTATACTTTCTGATATAAACTGATATAAAAATAGATTTATATCAAATAAAATACTAGAGGAAATTCTCTCGTAAATATCACAATAAAAAAACACAATAAATAATTACAATTATGTACTCTGATTTTTAATGTAAAATAAGTATGTTTATTACATTTTTGTCGCATCGATAACAGCGCTCGACTCTTAATTGTCTTACATTTCGTTATTGCAAGATTTATACTTATTATCATAAAAAAAAAAAAAAAGATATGTACGAAGGGAAAGATATGTACGAAGACATTATTACGAAGATATATAAGCTATTATTAGCAATTATTATTCTATCTTTATAAAGCTCATAAAGTAAGTCTTCTAAAATTAGCTCTCCGGAGATAGATTGCTTTGTAATTAGTGTTCAATTGCCTTGCACAATATGATTGACTATGAGCTTCGCGATTAGTCACTTGCCATCACGTGCGGCAAGAAGTTTGAACTCTCTCTCTCGTTCTGTAGTTGCGAGTGGAGGGTCGGATATGCGGCATAAAGGGCAGGGCGAGAATGCATTGCTGCCGGAATGTCTTGTTCTCTGTCGCGTGACGCGGCTCCGTAATTCTTGACATGCCGTTTCGGCATGAATGCCACTTTGTCATAGAGGCATTAGAAACGCGGGAGAATAAGAAATAACAGACGGGACACGTAACGGTACGACGAATGCTTTTACGACGGTAATGAAAGTAATTATCTTAGCCGTTGCGAACTACGTTCGTAATTTACGTGTGCATTAAGAAAAGTTTACGGGGAATGCGCGACTTGTTGCAGCTAATAACCGCATATGAAAACTGACATATCGTCGCTCTATTATCATTGCGGTAACAATCCTCATTATTCCAAATTTGTCATTTATAATTAGAACAATTAGTATCACTCGCATAACGCTTCTTTTTAAGGATATGTCATACCTATTTTTATATAATTTTTATATTTATAACGAAAAAATTATTAAATTTACAGATTATTATTCTAAATTGCATTTAAAAATGATATAAGAAAATTGAACTGCGCTTTAGAATCTGGATTAAAAATTATTTAAATAAATAAGTAGAAGTGTGCTCTAAATGTGCTGCTGGAAATGTAATTAAAAAATAATAATAAAAATCTCAATTTTTTATATAAGTACTCTTAAGATTAAAGTTAAGTGTAAAGTTTCATTGTGATGCAGAAATTAATCGTTCTCGTTTCTGTAAATAAAAATTTAATTTTTATTTAGAACAATTAATCTCTGCATCGTAATAAAAATTTATATAAATTATCCTCAATATTTAAAATACTTACATAAAAAAAACTAAGATCTTTTTATGTAATTATTTCTTATTTAAATTATTTCTAGCATATTTCTACTTTATATTTAAATAATTTTTGCAGATTCTGCAAAACGCTGCAAAACTTTTTTATTACTTTTAAATGTAATCTAAAATTTATAATTTTTTCATTGTAAATAAAAATAGGCTTTTAATACACAAAATATCTGTAAATCCTTAAATCAGAAAATGTAATGTTAAATAAAACTATGAATCCTAAATCAGTTAAAACATTAAAACTGATGAACTTTTGTTCCATATTCCAAAAGAAATAATAGCCATAATGCATACCTTAACGTATTTCCAGTGCTGCAGGAAACATAAAAAAATGCAAGAAATCGATAACAATTGCAGTAACAATTTACATATAATTAGTTCAATCGCGTGGGAGGACACGGTGCGTTGAATACAGCGATCCATCCTTGGTCTTATCGTTACACATTAACATGCGATTATTATCATTATTTTTACAATGTAGATTATACGTTCATTTAAGTAATATTATTTTCAGATTTTTGTAACAGATTTTTATAACAAAAATGTTTCGTTGGCTTTACTATCGTGAATCGTTGGACTATCTGTTCACTCTGGCCTCGGTTTGCGCAGATCGTTCACTTCCGGTATACGTGATTTCACGAACACATGCAGTACAAAGTCCTGCAGCGCAAAACAACGAAATTGCTATTTACGAAGACCGATTCGCATAATTTATTGTGTATCAATGTAAAATAAGTTACAAAAAAAAATAGTTATATATTTTATTCCATATAAGAAAATATAATCTGTGTAAAATAAATTTTTCGAAATATATTTGACAGACAAGTTAATTCACATAATTCATAATTATCAGATAAATGTAACGATACATTTCTGCCTCTCTTATATCTATTAAGTAAATAAAGAACTATTTGATTTTATGAATAACAGTGCGCGTGTTCTTGCATCAACAAGCTTTCAATTTAAAGATCCTGCTATCAAATCAAAACATGACGGCGTGATGTGTCGGCGTATTGTGATTACGTAAGCACCGCGGATTCGTGCCGTGGATCAAAGACATACCCGATTGACGAGAGCGAACGCTAAAAACGGCTATAAAAGGTTCTTTTCTCCCTCTTCGATGCGACCTCCCTTTAGGGTCTACCCGCGTGCCCCGAACGATCGTGGCGGCGGCGCCCCGAAGAAGTTAAACGCTACCTACCACACCTGCCCTACAGCCCCACCTCTACCACCGGGCCGGAGGTGGTAAATCGGGAACGGCACTCTCGAAGAGGGTTTCCGAATAAGGTCAGGCTCGCAAGACCAAACGTGGGCGCGCGAAACCGAACGACCGTGGGTCGATACTGGTAACCGGCGATCGCGCAACGCGTAAATATCGTCGTTATTTTTATGGTACCCGGTATGTCGCGAAATTGACCATTTTGAAATTTCGAGAGACGCCAATGGATTCAGTTTTCCCAAACTCCGCACGCATCTTCTCCCGAGGTTCTTGCATCCTCTCCCTAGACAGGTTCTTGCAACCTTCTATATAGATCTCTTCAATCAATTCGAAGTCGATTTTTTCCTCGGCAAATATATCAGAGCACACACAGATAATGCTTTTTTTGCGAATATTTAGCAATTGAAGATAAAAGTCGGTCGGTAAATTCGTGTGCAAAAATCTTTCTCCAATGTTCTCCAAATAGACCGAACCGACGAGTCACGAAAGAGAGGCTTGAGCAAATAACCGACGAACGCATAACTTCGTGATACCTTGACCCTGTAGTCGTATTCGTTGCACTGAGAGAGACCGCCCGCACTCGATCGCACGTATCAACAATAGAACGTTATGTCGGACAAAGATGCACGTGATACACGAGCCAATGTGGAAGGCCGCGATCATTAAAACGCCATTCACACGGAGCGCGCTTAATGCTCGCAGGTATTATACTTCGCTCAACGAGAATACAGACGTTTGTTCCTTTTCATTGCGATGACCTTCCTCGAGCGCTGATTTCAGACTGAGGAAAGATATCATCGCCAAATTGGTTGAAGAATCGCAAAAGACGCTTTGTTAAATCCGAGGTTTATTCTTTCAAATTTTTTCACACGATTGAGAAATTTTTTCAAGGAGATCTGCCTGCCTGCTTTGGAGTTTCGAACAATTTCTCAACAATTTATCGATACTCAAACTGACAAAGCCAAAGATGAAAAAATTCTGATAATCTTTTAAATAAGGAATTTTTTGAGAAAAAAATCTTTTTGTTCCAAAACTCTAATACTTTTCTAAATATCATCTTGAGACTTGAGACTAAAAATCGTTAAAATTCAAATTGATTCTGGTAAGAAATCATGATTAAGATGAACAAAAAATAGCTTCGAATAGCTTCATAACTTCGAATTTTCATTTTTTACAATTAATGATTGAAATCGTTCCCGAGACTAATTAGGAACCCTAAAATTCTTAGAGCAGGTGTCGGAATTGTATCCAAGTTGTGAAAATGTGTGTGTGTGTGTTTTGTGTGTGTGTGTGTGTGTGTGTGTGTGAGCGTGCCGTGCGCGCGAGTTGCAAACTTTGGGCAGAAATTATCCCGTTTTATCCGCGACCGATGAAAGAAGCGCGTAACGAGAGTGAAGCGAGGAATGAGAAACGGTGGGCAGGAAACGGCACGACAGAACGATGCCAGTTTACGATAATTATACGTCGACGGGACAACTCCACCCGTATACGGCCGTGATTCGAACCATTCCTGGAGCCGCCTGCCTCGCGGCGCGGCTCGACTCGAGTCGACTCGACTCGACTCGACTCGACTCGACTCGACTCGACTCAACTCAACTCGATGCGGCTCCACCGTGACGGATGAATCATTGTCTGTATTAAGTCCTGACTGACATATGCGCGGTGCATACCATCGAACGAAAGCGGGCACGGTCTCGCCCCGTGTCATGAATTTTCTCTCTTCACTTAAATGTAATTGATGAGTTAATTGAATATTTATGCGTACATAGATTGGTTTGGATTTACTGACAAAAATGTACACAAACACAGCTTCTTAAAATAATTAAGCGATACTCTTCATCGGCATTAAATCTCGTTAAAAACTTTGGAAAAGTAATTCAATATCAATTATTTCTAAATGATTTCTAATGATAAAAAGATACCAACGAATAATTATAAAGCATTTTGTGTAATCTTAATATTATTTACGTAAATAAATAATTAAAAATAATCTATGGCACGTAGTTCGCGATACAAGCAAATTCCGTTCCGAATTTATATATATAAATTCAATTAAAAATGAAAAATTATAGGCTCCAATCTCGCCGAGCGATGTCATTTATTATCTTATTGTTTAAAAATAATCCGCTTATTATCTCAAAGATTTCTTCGATGAAGCGTTTCACCGTTAAGTTCACCATCAAATCTTATCACTTGCTACGCGGCAATTGATTCTCAATTGTATAACGGTGTCCTCCTCATCAAGTTTATCTGCGACACGATCGATCTGGAAACATTTAGCAAGAACTTTGCATTTAACAATGATTCATACGGCCGACGTGGTATAAAATTACACGACGGTAATACGACGCTTCATACATATTTTATCACCACGTGAGAAAATGATCTATCTCGACGCATCGCCGAATGCGCGAATGTTCACGTTTTCTCAGCATTGTTCGGCGGTATGCAAATATTCGCCGCGAAAACCCCGGCAACGGCCGCAACGGCTGTCAAAGTGCGGACGCGCACTTGATGGAGTCCCTCACGGCGGAGAATCTCCAGCCGCATGGCACAGCTCGCTCGATTACTCACGCTCGCTCGAAGACGTGCAACGCGGCGTGCAACGGCCGGGCGGACGAGCGGTCCCTTATCGAGAAGCATTTGACCGCGTTCTTATCCCGGACATAAGTGTACACACGACGAAGATGACGACGACGACGACGACGACGACGACAGCAGCAGCGTCCGCGGCGGCGGCGGCATGCCGAGAATCAAAGCTCACCGGTATTTTCGCTCTCTCACACGATCGATAGATATCTCTAGCTTTCGCCACTCGACGATAATCCTTATCAGCTGACGGCGTCTTTTATCTCGCGGAAAAACAGATTCGATCGTGTTCGCGTCGCGTTTCTTTCTCTGGCGCGGGGCGGTGCCGGTTTCCGAGGGACCGAGCGTTTTGGGGGGAGAACCAAAGACCGTGTCATCTTATCGTGTCATCGACGATTTGTCGCTCGAGATTTTTCTTTCGATCGCGTCGCCCACGTATCGCGACTCCTCAATCCCCCGCTGCCTTCTATAGTCGTGCTAATAGTCGCGCGCGCGCGCGTGCGCGCGCGCGCACGAGCGACAAGATACTTTCGACCCACGTGCGTGCCACATACGCAACACGGGGGCCGCGATATCGGGACCGTGATTGCGCAATGAGAGTTTGCGTATTTTTACGCGGCGATTCGCGCACGCGAGACGCCTACTTGCGCATACGGCGTTTGTTAAAAGTGGGGAGGCGCGAAAAGGCGCGACGAGTCCGATCGATCCTTTCGAAAGTCTCGAGGGGAGGGGGGGGGGGGGACGGAATGGGATCGTCGGGCCCCATCGGCGTTCCCGTGGAAACTCGCGTTCGTATTGCGTACATTTGCCCGACGCAAACCTCGTTTGCCGCGCTACTAACGCGTTTCCTACTTCCAGCGATTTAACGCTTTCGCGGCGCATTGTTCGCCGGCGATCGTTTCGATTTAACAGCACGCTCGCCGGCGTCATGCCGGTCGTCTTTCGCGCAGTTTCGCAGATTTACGTGCTTCGCAGGATACTTCGACGACGAATAAATTTGTCTTCTTCGATCGAGTAAAAATAATCGGAATAGAGATAAATTTTCTCGCGCGCCGTGCCTTTTTTTGCGCGGATCGCGCGAATTTACGCGAGTCGTAAATCTTTCGACGAAGACAATTTACTGCTCTGTGCGTGAAATGACAATCCGCCTCCGTAAGTAATTTCGTCACAGTTACGCGGGCATAGGACGAGGAGCCCGCGAATGAACAAAGCATACCATTATGTGTCATCACGCACAAATTTGAGATTTGTTTACCGAAGAAATGGACGTAAAATTATAACGATAAGACCAAGGCGAAAGGCCAAATTTAATAATAACCTTAGTTAAACCTGGAATGTCACACAATTCTGTCAATTTAGACCCTTAACCACTACGCGCTGTTCAGAAACTGTCTTTATTTTATAAACATGATTGAATTATGTACATGAAGAGAACTTCAAATTAGAAGAACATCAAACATTTTTGCGATGTTATCATGTTTAAGTGTCTCACATAATAATTTGGACGGTCCAACAAAATTATTAGGTAAAACACTTAAACATGATAACACTACAAAAATTTTTGATCTTCTAATTTGAACATCGTATATAAAAATGTTAAAGAATCAAGAAAATTATTTTCAGATTAATTGTTGGCAAATCTAAAAATTTGGCCAGATACAAATCTGAAAATAATTTTGTTAGACTATTCAAATTATATAGGACGCTTAAAAATAATAATACTGCAAAAATTTTTGATCCTCTAATTTGAACGTCATGTATAATAATTTTAAAGAATCAACAAAATTATTTTTAAATTAGTATTTGGCCAAATTCTTAAATTTACCTGCAAAAGTGTTCTTTCCGTGTACGTACTAAGATTAATTGACCACCTGTTTGAAATGCATGCAAACTATCAAGATAGAAAAATAATTTTTTGACGTGCAATTCATAATTATCTTGGAATGCATCCTATGATTCATTTCAGATTCTATCTGTTTGTATTTTTCCAATAAGGAATATACTTTGTAGACGATAGTGTCGAACCAATTAAAACGATTAGCGCGATTAAGATTCGCGCGAATTGGAAAAACGCCGCGGGATAATAAAGTCAAGTCGTGAGAATCCGTCAACTCGAGAAGCGGTCTCACCTTTTTCAAATGCTTGTTCACCCACTTCGTGAAGGTCTTCTTCTGTATGGCGTCTCGTTCGTCTGCGAACACACAGAAAGAACAGAAATATTAGAAACATAAACATTTCCCTCGGCGGCTACTGCGTTATGACGGTGCAACGCTGCTGAGGTAATAACGCGTCGCATTATGCACCTGTAGCCGCTCGTAGCCAATGCAAATATAAAATATCCCTTGTAACATTAGCGTATTGTAAACAATTCGTGTTGTATTCCATTATCATAATTGCTACTACATTTATGCAACAAGCGTAGCCTCGTACGATGTCATGCTGCGCAAACGTAACGAACGCGCGACGGCACTGTAGACAGTGCACGTACTATAGATGATACATGTCTATTGTCATCAACACGGCCACGATATAGATTACCGTGACAATTGAATTTCGCAATTCGTCGCACCGATATATAGCTATTACGATGGTATAGTTGTTACATTATCTCGCGGCGATGTAACGTTATGCATACTAGGCTTGAGCGAGGTGACAGCGAGGGACGTGTCATGACGCAATGCCACCTGGAAATGGGCCTTTAAAGATGGTCGAGGTCATGGTATATAACGAAACCAAAGTCGCAGGCAACCGGATCAGGTCAAGTCGGATGAGGTCAAGCAGGTAGAATAGGTAGGTGCGAGCGAGCGAGCGAGCGAATGAGCGAATGAACGGAAGGTCGGACGGCTTGGCAAGCTGCTCCGATCGGTTTGGCATGCGAGGCACAAAAATCCGGACGATGGATCGCGTGAATAAAAAGAGCCGAAGTCCACTTTGGGGCAATTCGCAACAAAACGAGACAAAATTGGAGGCAAAATCCCATCTTCCGTCAGTTCCCTTTTATCGCACCGTAAACAGAATTACAAGCGAGATTTGAATCTGTTCGAGTTTCGTTTTATCGATGCGTCTCGTATCGAACAACTGTATCTCGTGTAATTCGTCATGAAATTATCATTCAAGACCTTCTGTTTTATCATCGACGTGACGCAACGGCCGGGATCGCAAGGACGCCAACGTCAAGTCCGGGGATTTTTTTTTACGAATTAATGACGTGGTTTTGTAACATAATCACGATTATTGAAGAACGAATGAGTAATCTTAAATAACATCCCTGAAATTACGGGACGGACGATTCATATCGAGATGTCGAAACGTGTGTACGATGTGAATTAAGACGTATACGTTGACTGGAAGAATAATAGGGCATCTCACTGATTTGCAATTCGAGCACTGATTTCAAGGGCCTATCGTTCTGGTGGAACAAATCGAAAATCGTAGAAAGAGTAGCACGTATTAGGACGTGAGATTAATTAGAAACCACCATTATAAATCATTTATCTGCGAGCGTAATCGCGGAATATTAGCGTAGAGATTTATCGATGCTCGCAATTTACAATCTAGCTAGTGATTTATAACGCATACTTGACACTTCATCATCATCATCATCATCATCATCATCATCATCATCACCATCATCCTACTGAAAAGTTAATGCCACTCGAGCGCCGGTATCATCGACCGATACCGTTTAAAAGGTCGACAAGCCGACGGTAAGTGTCAGCCTAACACCGCCAGACGATACAAAATAAGAGGTAAGGAAAGAGATATACTCGGTAGCACTTCTCTAGATTTAGAAATATCTCGAGTGGCCCGCCCTGTGAACGATCACATTTCCCGAGTGCGCCTGTCGCTCTCGTGAGAGAATCGCGATCAAATATTTTAATGAACGCGCGTAACGCGTTCAACGACTTCTGTGTTATTCGAATCACGACAAGAAAGAAAATATGCAATGAAAAAAAAATTCAATATAATATTGTTTATCTATAAAAAATGCATTTAGAAATAATGTTAAATGTATCATTATGTATTATTGTATAGAGAGCCGCTACGTTATGCAAATTAGTGCACGGTGACTCCAATTTTTGAAGTGTTCTTTTCGGGATGGTATAGAAATCTCGCGTGACAAGTATGTATCGGAAACTTTGTTTAGTATGGAAAGTTCATTAATGTCTTATACTCACGCATATGCGCGTGGCTTAAACTTTACGAACTTTAGCTTACGCTAAATCACACATTCCATTCTACTCTGCGAACCGAGCATTTGTTCTTCGTAGATTATCTCTCGCCTCGTTGTTGGGCCCAACTTTGGCCCAGTTTGAACAACTTGCCGCCAACAATTCGAAATAACTGCATCGAATAACAATCGTTTAAGCGGCAATTAACGAGTAATATGCAAAGACTGCGTTCCGTCCGTGACCTTATTTTTAATAATGAATTGTCTTGTGAATTTAAAGTCACTTCTCTTCGATTAAAAATCTAGATAGAAGAACTTTCAATTATAATAATTTTGATAAAAGAAAAATGGATAAATGCTGCTTTGTTCTACTTATTTATTGATCTTGATGCATATACCGTATCTTTTATTATCTTACCCGTATGAAACAATTATACATTAATGTGTATCAATCAAGAAAAATATAGGAAAAAATATCTTGTTTAAAAAAAAATACAGAAATTCTTAGTCTCTACATAGAAAAAAAATTAATTTGAAATCAATATAAATATTCTCATATATAAACAAGAATATTATAAGCTTCTAAAAAATTTAGTGATTTTTAGCGATTTGAGTGAATTTATATTTATACAAATATTATTTTTGTTCAACTCACGCACAAGACTAAAAATCTTCTATAGGAAAATCATAATATTCTTGGTTTAGTATTTATCTTGATTAAGGCTAATTTTCTTTTCTCTGTGTACATATCCTATTAATTCTACGATAATAGATTTACATTCTCTATACTTGGATAATCCTTTAACATTTTAAGCTTAATTGATAGTTGAAGACAGAATTGATTGAGAGATGATCTAATCTGTTACGTCTTGTGGAACAAGCTCCAGCGTAATCAGCAGGTTAAATCAGTCCCATTGGTAAGAATAAATACAGTCACGATCACAGCAAGCGTTTCTTATCTATAGGATCTAATCCCGACAAACAATTCTTTGGTCGTGGTCGACTGGTCAAATTATCAGACGGAGTTATAAATCTCACACGAAACGCGAAAGAGAAGTGCTCAAGTCCTCAACGTTCGCAGCCGATATTTTGAATGTTAGGAAAGAGTCTAAACTCGCGATGGACAGCTTTCGATCTCTCTAATAGCCGTGCCACAGAGATCTATTACTGATCACGAGCTAATGTAATTTCGGAGAATCCAATTCCCGATGCCATAACTACGCCGAACTATCGCTAAGCGATAGCTTCGCGTGAATTGAATCGGATGTTAATTGACATGACCTTACTGGCTCATCTTTGCCAATCCACGCCGGTGGACTATCGTAGTTTCGTAATCAAATCGTCAAAAAATTTTATTGTGATTGACAAAAAATTACAAGGTGACAAATTACGCGCGATATTCAATTAAAATAATTTCGGCGATAGATGATGAATACGTTTCTCAAATCTTTGATACAACAGACGTATACATGAATATCTGCCGATTATATTTACATTTAAATTACATAATTATTATAATAAGGCTTCTTCGAAAAGTAATAAATATCATTTTTTCCAATAAAAATAAATACGTTTAATATATCTTAGGTCTTTCAGACATCTTCTATATAAAGATATAATTTCTATATAAAGACATAAACGCATCGATGGGAGAAGAGAGTCATGAACTAATCCCGAAGAAATGTGCATAAATTAACGCACACTTTCTTCAGTAAGTCCTCGTTAGCTGATACGAATGCTGGAATGTGGAAACTCTGAGAACAGTAACCGACATTGCAGGGACTAAAGATAAACGTCAATGAACGTATTCATTAGTTTACTTCTTCCGGAAGTTCTCGGCTGTAATTTAAGCGATCCTTTTGGAATTTAAAATGGTAACATTGTCCGCTTATCTCAAATATTCGACGAATGACGGTTCATTAGATTACTTGAATGACAAATTTCACTGTTTTATTTTACATAATTATTATATCCTGACTTTGATATACGATTCTAACCTAACAATGTCTTCGATAAAAATAGTATTACATTTTTTTTATTTTTTTCATCCCCGGTACTTTAATTTAAAAATTTAGAATCTTGCATTTGTCCCGAACATAAGTTATTTTATTTTTCCAGTATTTTAATTAAAAAAATTTAGAAACCTTGTACTTTAATTAATTTGCGAACAAAAATTATCTTAATTTTCAGTGATTCATTAAAATTTTTCACTTGCCAGTACTCTCGAACGTAAGTTCTATTTTCATTTTCTATCCGTGCAATTAAAATTCATCGAGCGAATTTATCGTTTGAGGAAAAGAAGTGACGAAAGAGGATCGCCTCGCGATCATGATCGACATGATCTTCGGCTGGTGTATCTATATCTCGTGTACCTCATTTGTGAGCAACGACGCGCGTGTTTTACGCTTCCGTTATTAATCGCCGCGCTCAAGTTCCTGCGCGCTCATGCAAGAGGAGATCGTAACGCGCGGATGAGAGACTCTCGATTTCATAACGCGCATCCTTCGCTCCGTCGGCTCCGTCAAAAGGATTCAAAAGAGACGAAAACGCACGGCACGACACGACACGATACGATACGATATCGCCAACAACGGCGATAACGGCGACGTAACGGCCGCGTCACGTCGGATCGAATTACTCTATGCCGGACGCGATGTCGGTAATTACGATTAAATTAGCGATCACTCCCGGCACGGCGAACGACACGACGCTGACGTCATTCGTACGAGCCTTCCGGCCGTTTACTTTTGCGCTTAGTGAAAAGCAACTAACTGGGCGTATGCGAGCCGCGCAATGCGCAATCTCTGCCGAGTGGGCAGAGATTATGAAAAACGACATGCCATTGTTTATTGTTTGTCTACTTGGCGCAATTGTAAAATGGTGGGCCGCGAGATGGGACACCGGATCCGCGAATTTTGTAATTTTTCTTCAATCATAGAGATGATTATAAAAGTTGAGAGACACTAAAGTCTAAGTAGACAAACGATAAAAGAGTACCGCTACTTTCCGTTATCTGTCTTCTTATGTTGTGTATACCAGGCGATAGTTTGGATATTCTGCACGTAGACTACACTCGACACTGTTAAAAAGGCGAGAAAAAGCGACACTCATAAGTCAAACATTTATCAAACAAACGCCGTCGCGAGGGTAACTCAAACCTTTCAGACGCGTATCGCGCGCGCGTGTTGCACACAAGCATCGGTGGAACAATTTTAATTGCCAAGTTAGTGAAAATCAATATCACATCACGTGTGTGAGTAAATTTGCAATCTGCAAACGGCAAGCAAATGCATTACGTATTTAAATATACGATTAACAATATTTATGTGCGGTTTTAATATACACATAAAAATTGTGTTGAGCTACAACAATTATAAAATTTAAATATTTAACAAATAACTGAATATTTATATCGATATCAATTTGAAGGAGAGAATATACACATTTATAGATTTGTGCGTGCGATTTATATTCATATTTATGAATTAATATCTTTTTTTATTTTTTGTCGATAAAGACATCATCATAAATATTTACTTCAATAGCAAATTTTAAATTATATAGTCGTTTAAGGAACCGTAATTATATAGCCTTTTTCAGGTATCCATTTTTAAATCAGTCGAGAATATTGAAATTAGCATATTGCGAAGGTCATGTTTGGAATAAAAATCCCAGCGATTTAATCTCGAAGATGTTAATTAAGGCACAAGGAAAACGTCTCTTAATTTGGATTTACATTTAAAATCAATAGTTTACGTAAAATAAGTAGCAAAATTGCTTGCCTACCTATTTAAAAAAACAAATATATATACAAGGACAAAAATTCCTTTAGGTATAAAAAGAATTACAAACGGATTAAAAAGAGACGGGAAGTGGAAGAAAACGGGCGAGCTCTCGTTAAAAACACCTTCCAGCATCCGCATGCCAACTCTCTGTATTCTTCTCTCCACCTACCGTGCGCCTCGATGAACATCGCCCAGCAGCCCCAGAAAGCCTGGGTGTTGCCGGCGCGGTGTTCCCCGACCTCGCCATTGTATCCCGGACTCTCCTCCGGGAACCCATTCGCATTCTGACCTTTGAATTTGGAGAGCGACTCCTCGTAACCGTGCTGAGAACGCTGCTCGCGCTGATGCTCGGCGACGGTGTCCGCCGGATCGAAGCCGAGCCGCTCCTTGTAGTAGGCCTGGGTCGACATCCTATCCTTCTCTGGGCCCCGGGCCGTCCCAGCGAAGTAGAGGGTGCAGGTTTCAACGTTCATGCCCGGCTCACGCGCGAACTATCATGACACACTTCACGACACGAGAGAACGCGGAACCGGCACTGTTCTCCGCCGCCCTGACAGCCGCAGCCGGCGGCTGGGCTCGATTGGGATTCGTTTGGTCCGCGCTTAAATCGCCTTCACGACACGTTTTACGTTTCGTGGAAATTATGCTCTGTCTTTCGAAATATATATATATATATATATATCTCGTTGCTCGTTTCTCGTCGCTCCCGATCGCGCGGCGATAATATTTCTCTCACATTTTCACGCAGATCTCGCTCTCTCGAGATTCCGCTCTCGGGGAGTCGGAGGAGCTGCTCTCTCGGCGGACTTTCAGCTCGTCGATCGTTCGTTGAATAGTCTCTTCTCTCTCTCTCTCTCTCTCTCTCTCTCTCTCTCTCTCTCTCTCTCTCTCTCTCGCCGCGTTTCCTTCTCTCCTTTTATCGCCGTTCGACGCGTGGCGGAATGCACGACGCGCGAGTATCCCCGTGATATCCGCCGATTATCCGTCGTCGTTTACCGCAACGTGCACCAGCTCTCCGGCTGGAACGCGATCGGTTTTCTCTGCTCGCCCTCCCGTCGTTTCGGGGAATCGGCCAAGGATTCCCTCACCTTCGGATTCCAACCTGCCGCGCGGCGTATGCAAATGCGAGCGTCGCCTTATGTCGCCCCGACCTCTTATACGATATGGCACTTTGTGAATTCTTGAAAAAAACGCCCGACGCTCTCTCGTCGTCGTTGTCGCTGCTGTCAGTGACAAGATGGAAAACCTGTGTAACGATAATGCGAAATGCGCGAATGAGACATCCGGACCTTACGAAAACAAGTTTAACTTTTACGAAAGCGAAACACGGCCGGAGAGAGATCGTTATAAAAATTTTATCATTGAAAAATTGATCCCCAAATTATAATGAGATTCTTCGAAAATTATTCGATATCACGATTTTTACTTGATCAGAGAGAGGAAATATTGCAAAGTGATACGTTCGATCAAAAATTAGGGAAAGTAGTGGAAACAAAGAGGAATGACGAGGTAAGAATAAAAAGAACGATCGATCGATATGTCCGTGTTAGAAATCAACGGCCTTGATGAACGCCTAGTAAGGAACTTGGAAACTCGATCATGATATGCCCGACTACTACTATTATCCCACGTGTGTCCATCAAATTTGTAATCGATCGTCCATCATATTAGGCTAACGACTAAAATTGGATAACAGCATGCGGCAATAAAACGCAATTAAACGTTATTAATAAGCAAATTATATCTATTCAGGATTCCGTAATTTTTTCTACATCCGAAAATTTATAAATTTTAACAATAAAACTTTAATCTAATTTAATTGCATGTAAAAAAATAAAAGGATAGAATTTAAACAAGATCAATAAACGTTAAAATTTGACGGATAAATTTTAGTCAAAAAGTCACTAACTGCACTATCTCTGTTTACAGTCGTTTAATTTTTATTAATTTTTTTAAATTTCTCCACTTTCGGTAAAACTGTCGAGTAAGATAAACCGGCAGGTATAATTGGGCCTCTCTTTCTACCTCACTGCAACGCCTTGCGACACGCGCACTTACGGCGACGACCGGAGCCGATGTCAAAGATCCCGGCCGTGACACATCGGGCGGAAAGCGAGAGATCGGACGAATAGATGAAACGGGCGGACAGATCGAGCGACCTTTTCGAACTGACGATCCGCAAGGCGTGTGGAGACTGAGCGCCGACGCACACGCCTGGCATCGGCAGAGCCTTAAGACGACGATGGAAGCGCGCGCCTAACTGCGAGATCGAACTCCCCGCATATGGTAAACGGAGAATGGGTACGTGGGTGCCCGTGTCGTATGGTCGGTGCGTGTGTCAGGAAGGTCCGTCATGGACCAATTCGCCGACGCGGCGACGGGGGAGGAGAGAGCGGGGGGAAGGGGGGGGGGGGGCCTGCCAGCAGACGCGCTCATTGCACTACCGTTCGGCACACATATCGCTCGCTCGCGCTCTCTTTCTCCTTCCCTCCTTTTCTCTCTCCTCTCTCCTTAGATTAAAATTTAAACGATCAATAAGTCGCGTGAGCTTCGAGGAACAAATTTGTTCTTCGAGAGGGGAATTCGGTAAGAGAGAGAGAGAGAGAGAGAAAAAAAATCAGAATTAAATACCAAAGACGTATACGCGCGGTAGACGCGCGCACGGAATACAAAGACTTTGCGTCGTCGCGACGATGCGAGGCGCATACACGATCGGATCGGACGCACCGTGTACGCGATACACACGAAGCCGTCGGTCGTCACTCTCTTGCCCGCACGAAATTAGAAACGGAAAGAAAACAGAGTGACGCGGTCGTGACGCTCGCCACGCGACATGCGGCTAGGTGAGGTCATTCCGCGACACGCAGTTATCATTACACGCGCTCGCGAAGGAAACTGACCCCGACCGAAAATTTCTCGTCGGCACCGTTAAATATAATCACGCGAAGGAGAGAGGAAAAAAAAAAAAAAAAAAAAAAGAACGGTTCTCGAAAAACTCGCTCTCAGGAAAACCCGAATACACGCACTCGACGCGAAGGCAATTACGAGTTTTTTCGCCGAGCGTGAATTTGAGATTCGTAGCTGAGTTCGCCGCTCGTTTTTTGGAATGCGATTTAAAAGATCTAACGGTATATCCCTTCCGCTCTGAACATTCAATTTAAGCTAAACTCGAGCCGAGGAGAATGCATCTTTCGCCGCTCGTTGACCCGTGAACATCGCTTTAATTGATCGGGACGCGCCTAATGGACGGAGAGCCCTTGTTAATTCATTAAACGCCAAATGACGGTACGAACGACGACTGGTCCCGCTCTTAATGTCGTCGAATGCTGAATCACGCGTTCCGAGAAAAACTCACTCTCTCGCACTCTCCTCGGGTATATACGTGCGCCTTATATGAGCATAGTCCACTGACGGAGCGAGTCATACGTCGCGAGCGTAAAAGTATGCCAAAAACGCGGATCCACCGAGTCCGAAACCCCCCCGGGAACCCCATCAATACAGAATCCTCCATATCGAGGCGCGAGAGAAACCATCGCGCGAAGGGACGCGCATTGATATCCCCGAGACGCGTTAATATTCTAAGCGGGAGAAGCATGATATATAACTACGGGATATTAACCGACCAGTGCTTGTTAAATGACGGAGCGAAACTGTGCGACTACTTGCCTCGCAATCGCCTGCGTGCTACTACTACTCGCCTCTATACATATGGAAATAGGTATCGCAACGACTAGGAAGTGGCATATCCCTTCGCGTGCGTTCTCCACGAGCGAAAGTCTCGCGGAGACCAACGACTCCGCGATTAAAGAGGTAAATACCGCAGATTGGATTCGGTAGAAGGTTCGTCGAAAAAATCCGAGGGGGATGGTCCGCACGAACGTTTCCCTCAAGTGAGAGCAAGGAGGCACCAGCGAAGGCACGCGCGCGCTACGAAGTATCGCGAGCGGCATAACGCGGACTACACGGAGGCCGGCTCGGCGGCATTCTTGCGCCAAGTCGCATAACGGGTCCTCACTCGATCTCGGCCCATTACTCCCGGGGCCCACAAGCGAGGTGACTCCCTCCGCGATCAACCTTGAAGGGGACTCGGAGAGGCCCGCCGAGGCTAATCGAGTCGCGCGCGTCCCGCGTGGATTACGAAAAGGCACCACGCGTCCTACCATCCATGACTTTAATTCCGTGCATTCATAACTGCGACTCGCATTCATTCCGACTTTCGTGGAACGCGGGTCGCTCAACCGTGACATCCTCCGAAAGGGCGTTGGCTCGTAGGATGAGTTACATAGTCATAGTGGTAGGTGAAAGACAAGCGACGAGGACGATTAAGGTAATGAGAAACCGAGGGATCAATTTCAAAGGTGGGCAAGGTGGGCGGAGGCTGGACAGAGAATAAACACGTCGCTTCCTGACGTGACGTACGATGTTTAAACATGAACATCGAAGCGTGAATAAAAAAATTCCATCTAGCTAGCAGAACTTCTCTTTCCCGTTCTCAACCGAAAATCGTCTGAAATTTTCACTTCAATCTGAAGACTTGTCTGAAACAGTCGGTCTCGGAACAATATACTTTTAACAAGATGATATCTTCGATTGCGATCGGCCCTTAAAAGGCGCTGCGCGAGTCGCGGAGTACGTGGGTTAACACGAGATAACGATACGACGGTGTTCGCACGGATGTCACGAGCTATAGCCGAGAGCAGGTTGCCGCGTTTCCGCGCGCCAGCGGAGGCGTAATCCGCGCGGACGCGAACGTGCACTGCGTTTGATCACAATGCAATCACCGCCGACGTTCGGTAACATGGGTGGAATCATGTTTATTCTTGCCACGGAGTAACCACCAGCTAACAAGTGTACAAATAAAGGGTGACCGGCAAAGGCCGTGAGAATTGGCAATGGAGATGTGCGACCGGACGAAGATTCGAGATTCTTTATAAGCGATCGTAAACATTTTTTCTGTCTCTCTTTCAGCAGTAGGTAGAGATATCTTCGACTCGAATAATTTTAGTGCACGTCGATATGCATTATCTCAAGGTTCTCTAGACAGAATCGTCTCCGCTTTAAACGACGATAAAATTCCTATTGTAAAGGGAATTCTACCTGCTGACGCTAACCTAAGAATGGAAGCGTTTGGAACTATCGGAATCTAGTTTCGAGAGGAAGGGACCGGTTAGCACGTATGTTAAGTCCGAAATGTGGGTCCGCTCGATTTCGGGCCCCACCTGTGTTTGCCTAGACATATCCGCCCACAATCGAATCACACCTTTCGGAAACGTTTGCCAACGGTGCGCAACCCGCAAATTCGTAAGTCTCCGTAAGTTTACCATATAAGGATGTTTAATCGTTGTAGTCGTCTTCGAATGTTGTTTTATTCCTTCCATTATCACTAGAAAACCGATGAGTTCACACTTGCCCGTGAGCAAGGGGCAATCGAGAAAATAACCGAGAATGATTTCATCGCGTCGAGTACAATCGAGAACGCGAGACGTCATTTACGATAATTCGTATTCGGCTTAAAGCATCGTATTGCGTTGAAAAAGTGACTTGCTGCGGGTAAGATAACAGAAAGGAAACGTGAGACATTGACGAAGGAGGATAAGGATTTGATGAGTAATTCCGTTACAAAACAGGAATAATGATAGAGAAAATAATTTCCACGTATAGTGGAAAGTTTTTTATATTAACTGATTCAAAGAAATTTAAAAACAATCTCCCTTACTTTACAAATTGACATGGATAAATAAAATCAATTATTTTTAGATAAAAATTTGACATAAAAAAATTTTAGCGATCAAACATTAGTCTTTCTTCGTGTTAGAAGCGCGAAACCAGATATTTACGTCTTCGGTTGACATTGCGTTGACATACCGTTTTGAAACTCATTACGACTTCTGCCGAGTACTTTGGAATAATCAAGCCTCGAGAATCACGATTGTTTATGTACTCGGGTCTCTCTTCGCTGAGTAAATTTACCGCGCGAATTAACGGCAAATACTGGCACTAACCAGCGCCAATTCGAGTAAAAGTTTCGCGATCTAACCAAATTAAGAAGTCACGCACGCTCGAGCAGCCGGCGCGTGAGTACGTAACACGTTTGTATGTGCTCTCGTGCACGTCCTGCCTCGACCAGTTTTGTCGTGCGACTTGTCGACTCGCTGGCTCCTCGCTCTCAGCGTCTATTACATAATCCTCGTGTTCGATAAAAACGACTTTCTTCTTATCCCGCCGCGGTCCCGGCGCGGTGTCGTGAAAATTGTCAGGCGGCGCGTTTCCCGCTGTCAACGGGGGACGAAAAGGGGGAAGCGCGTAAGGTGATACGTGAAATTTTATGTATATTTTCAATGACGACTGAGTATATTCATCTTTAATGTTATCTCGAAGAGACCGATTGTTTGCGCCGCTTATTAAGCATAGGCAAATTACCCGTGTTTTTACCACGCGCGGTATCTGCCATCGCGCGATATTTATCCGGCTTACGTAGTATCGATAATAGCAGATAAGCACGCAGCGCTTAACTGATAATCGACGATATGACGTTATTGTTGATTCTTGCGGTAGTAAGAATAAATATATATATATATATATATATATATATATATATTTGCTTCTTCACACCTTTAAAGCGATATAAAATTTTCTGACAAAATCAATCTTTTGATTTTAGAAAAATCTAATTTTATAGATAAAACATTAGTTGAATGGACTGACAAACGTTATACATGTGGAAGTAAGATGAAATTAATCGGCGGAATTTAATCGTTCGTTCTTTAAAGAAACCATTGTTTCCATCATAGTTAACATTCCACTTGCGATAAACTTTGTATAAGCATCACATGTACGATGTGTAAACCGCAAAGCAATTAAAAGCTAAATCGCGATTGTAATGTCAGCGAAACAATTCAAATCGATAAAGGTATATCGAGCACGCGCGAGTGATAAACGAATGGAAAAGTCATCGTGTGAAAAGAAGAGGCGTATCCATTGATATCGACATATCGATCGAAAGAGAATGAGGGAGCAGAGGGGTGAAGGGAGGGGTGAAGGGAGGGGTGAAGGGAATTGCCGCGATTACGAAGTGTACGACTCGAGCAAATATCTGCGTTGTCAAGCCATTTGAAATATTTCCATGTCAATTAGCGTTATTTCGAATATTTTTCTACAAATCACAAAAAAATTGATTAAAGATTGAAATCGGAGTAATAATGTACCGTGTTAGCTTTTTAATTCTTGAGAAAAGAAAGAACTTAATTTTTGATGCAGAAAAATTACTTGGCCGCAATTTTCACTGTCACAGAATAATCACAGAGAGATAAATATCTCTGCATGTTCGCAGAACGAAATTCCGAATTCGATCGAAACGATAACGAATCTTGATTACTTGGCGATAGGTTGTTAAAAATTCACGGCTCTCTCTCTCTCTCTCTCTCTCTCTCTCTCTCTCTCTCTCTCTCTCTCCATACATGTGTCGATCGCGATCAGAAATCTCGCGTCATGTTGCGTCGCAATGACGGCGTGCCTGAAGTACCGCAAACGCCCGTGTCGCCTTTATCACGACTGATAACACGAACGCGTACGGTCGATTCGCCCGAGGCTCGAAGGAAAAGGTATCGTACCGTATTTATCGTACCGTATCCAGGGAACGGCACACCGCGAGGATTTCTACGTTGTTGCTGTACCGTCGCTCCGAACCGCTACGTACCCACTAGACTAGAATAATGTCACTGACACCCGTGTAAACGGACAGTAACGCCGGGACTCGGAAATTGCGAACGAGCGATCGCTGCTCGCTTGCTCTCCGCGTCGTCCGGCGCCCGCACACAGTTCACTACTCCTCGTGCCGCGGAGAAAACACGCGCGACACACCGACGACCGGACGCTTCGAAACGTGGCACTGCGAATTCTTCTCTCTCTTTTTCTCTTTCTCGTGGAACGTATATATATGTATATGTCGCGTAGCGGCGGCGGCGGCGACGGCGATGGCGACGACGACGACGACCACGAAGACGACGGCGACGGCGCGTTGACGAAGCCGCCGCGTATCCGGAACGAAGAGTCGCGTCGCGAGCCAGGTGCTGGAGCGACAAGGAGAAGCGTATACGATAGATAGAGACGGATAAGAAGAGAAATAGAGCCAGGCGCAAGGACGGAGGCGGCAGCGACGAGAGGAGCACAGGGACACGCGTTGGAATGGAAGAGAGAGAGAGAGAGAGAGAGAGAGAGAGAGAGAGAGAAAGAGGAGGAGGGAGAATAGAAAGACGGAAGGATAGAGGAGAGAAGAGAGGTAGACAGACAGACAGAGAGAGAGAGGAAAAGAGAGAGAGAGAGAGAAAAGAGAGCGTACTGAGAATTGGAGAGGACGCGGTATGTCGCTCCGCCGTGCAGGCCACGTCGCCTCGGAACGCAGACTGCCGACGCCTGGACAACTGCCGCCCACCCGGCGGCCGGCTCTCCCTCGAGATAAAGAGAAAGAGAGAGAGAGAGAAACCGATCCAAGAAACAGGCCTCTGTTCCCCTCTGTCTTCCGCACCGACCCGACGACCATTCTCATCGCTCTCCCTCTAGCCGTCGACTCATCGGTTCCCCAATCGCGATCCTGCTCGCTTGCTCCTGTAGAAGACGAAGGAGTGCGGCCCGATAGAAGGAGGGAGCGTGAAACGTAAAACAGAAGAGAGGGAGGGAGAGCCGGGGTGGAGGGTGAGGGAGGAGCGCACCTTCTCGTACCGATATAACATCGTTAGAGGATAGGCTACACGCCGAAGGAGCCAGTAAGGCAGGTCACGGACTGGCAGGGGTATATACGTACGAGGTGCGAGATTACGGAAATCGCGTTTCGTTCATACGCGTTTCCCTCGTTCTCCTTCTTTCGCGCCCCAGGTCAAGATATTGTATTTTCTCATCCGGCTGCGAGAGCGACAGCGGAGTCGAATTCAATTCGGGAATCTCAGATAAAATCGTGGGAGAAAAATAACGAGGTTGTATCTCGTGATGAGCGATGAACAATTTGATTTTTTTATTCGTGCACATTTTTTTTGACGAGTGACATTTGCCGATGCCGATTCGTGTGCGAAAGACGTGCGAAATAGCATGTGCTTTCTAGAATGTTTGTCGGAAGAGCCAGGCGTATTTGTATCATAACGGGCGTCATCATCGAGGCATTCACGCCCGATTATTCGGCCCCTAACGACTCTCTAGAGTTCGATCCGGAGAAGCACTCGCGATCAAGTGGAAGAAGACACACGTGGGGCAACCACTACTATTTAGAGCACTGGCGATCTTTCATGTATCCCACCCAGAAACGCGTACCCAACCCAGTCGACGAACCGAGTGAGACAAAGAGAGAAAGAGAAAGAATTCCGATTAAACCTTCCCGATGGGGTCACGCGTTATTTCTTGCAAGCACGTAACCCTCGGCAATATGCGTGCCTAGGGATGCTTAAATTGATCAGTTATTCGTATCTTAATCCAATGCAACATGTATAGTTATAAGCGTGGTCGTACCATAAAAAATAAATTGCTACTAGGAATTCATATACTAATTCATTGAAACAGAAAGAGAAGCAGAAAGAGAAGCCATATACTAATGAGTTTTTTACCTTGATTAAAATTATTATGATTGTTAATATGATTATACAGACAAAATCCATTATCATAAATTATAATTAAGAAAAATTTATTTCCAGCTTGAAAACTTATGGAAATGCTACATAAAGACTACAAATTCAACTACGTTGCACTCAACGTTTAAATAAGCAGACATGATCATGATATGAATAAGCTCGCATGTCTTCAAATTCATCGTTAGCTGACCGATTCTGACTTTTTTTAACTTTTTCTCACTTTTTTAAATTTAACTCGCGTTTTATGTAGTTGGCAACAACTTTAACTGGCATTCCTAACTGTACAGCGATCGAGACCAAGATTAGTACAAATATATAAATACGTCGCCTCGCGTATGAAATCAGTCTTACGGTGAACGTCAAATTATTGTAAAGTTTCGTCGTTTAATTATCAAAGATACACCGCATTCGTTAAATTCAAAAATTTTATATGGCATCTGTACAACCGATGCATGGGCTTAAAATTTATTCAAGTTTATGAAAACATAAAATATTGTGTGAGTGTTAGATATTGTAAGAATATCAATTATTTGAAAAAAAAAAAAAAAAAAAAAAAAAATGCGAGGAAAGTTTAAAAATATTTCACAAGGTAAGCTTACTCCACTAAATCTTTATTTCATAAACATGTTTAATATTTGAAATGTATATAGCATTTGAATGAATTTGTTAAAAAAATCGTGCTCGATATTTTCGAAATAAATGCGCTCACTAATCGCGACTGAGCTTAATGAGATGCCCAACGTGCAGAATCACCGTTTTAAAATCGAGATCGACGTGCGATTCGTAGAATGCATTCGTGCGTAATATCAACATCGCACTAACAGTGCGATGTGACACGTCGTTTTTGCACGTGTCTTATCGTATAACACGAGTAAAGCAAATTTTGAAACTGAGAATATGGAAAGAAAAGATAATAATAGCCAGTGTTTGTTTTCAGTTAAGAGCGTTTCATGTTTCAAAATTTTCAAATTCATGTTTTTTTTTTTACATACTAATTCTGAAATAATTTATCTTAAAAAAATTTATCGATGACTCATCAGTGAAAGAGAGTTAAAGATATCAACAGTTGCCATAGGATAATAATATTAAAGTGTGGTAAAACGGTCGCGATATCGATGAGACGAGTGCAATGTTCTCGAGATACTCCGATATCTCTTGTTGGTAAAGTAGGTCCATCTCATGTTAATTAGCAATTATTACAGAAATTAAAATATAAATTAGATATAACACACGATTTCTATGTACATTGTGATCTCTTTGTTTCCGAGTTAACGGCAAGAGAATAATCGTAAATAGAATCTCACGTCTATAAGTCGAACTAACTGGCCCGAAGTCTAGCTTCTTTATAACGGTATTCAGAGCGAAATTTTTCGCTAGTTTAATGCATTTTTATATTATTACCCTTATGCCACATTATATGTTCTCAATTAAATACTACAGATTATTTTTTTATCTGTCTATATAAAAATAATTTTCAATACTCGACAAAGTTAAACGTTTCAAACAAAAAACTGTTTCAAGATAATTTTCCTTTAATAGTTCCTTTAATAAAAAAATTGTTCAACAAAAACTCATTAAATGATCTATAATTTTTCCACAGTTATATAAAATGATTTACAACATACGCTTTAATAAGCGAGTCAGGATAAGCACTTCGGTATCATCAGGTATATGGCGGATACATGCTATTTACATAGCAACTGACACCACAAGAAATTACAGACCCAACTCGGTATTCTAAAGTATCATTTGCATCTCGAAAGTATGCACAGACAAAAAAAAACAGGTTTAAAGATGTTCTAAAAATATTTGATTTTTATAATATTCAATCATGTATAATTTACTAAAATATTTAAAAGATGTCTTCGATGTTTTCCAAAATATTCTGTCTTATTTATTATACTTTATAATAATGTAAAAATAATTTTTGAAAAAAATAAATCGGAGAGAGCATTACTCAATGAACTGGATAAAAGTTAAATTAAAAGTTTATTAAAAGTTTCTTTCACTGTTGAATTTATATCTATAAAGCGATTGTTAAATAATATTTGACATTTAAATTGCCAATGTTATATAAAGAGAAAGAACACTCTTTTTATCTTTCCCTCGGGAATATTAAAATAGAATTCCCTTATGTAGAACGTTGAAAGCTCTCGTACGAGGCAATGAATTCAGATCGCGTTAACTTGTTACTTACATTTCTTCGCTTATGCGCCTACATACTCGCAACGCGACGTTATGCGACGCGAGCTTGGACGCGTCGCGAAATATTCTAACGGTGCGCTGCGAATTATGCAATAGTTAGTGCTACATGATGCCCGATTTCTTGTTCTTCGCTTTTGATAGAAATGAAGGAAGACGAGGAACACCCGCCGCGCGGTCTTTACATCTCCCACGCGAATTACGGAATGAAAAACCTCGCGACTCGAGTGGGTGATCATTATCCATGGGGTTAAATTTACATTAAGTGTTAAAGTGTTAAACGACGGATGAATGAACGGCCGCGAAATGTCTCGCGCGTAAGTTTAGTCTGCGCGACTCGATTCTGTCGGAGTCTGTTGCGTCTAAACAGCTTTGTTCTACGTTTACGCATTGACATATGGGTCCACATGTGTACTTTACGTGAGGATATTTGAAGAACAATTCGGAATCGCTTTCTCTCCTTAAACTTGCACTCTATGAAAAGTCGTAATTATAATATAAAAAGTCTAATTAAATGCGTCACAAAGTGATAAAAGGTGAGTGAATGATAAAAGTAATAAAATTATTGAAGCGCCTTCCTCGAAGAGCGTTCATGCCGCAAAACTCAAAATGGCCTCCTATAACTCGCATAAGTACAGGGGAAAAGTCGTCCAGGTGGCAATAATTAAAAGTGGAGGGCGCAACGTGCATCGCCAGGCACAGACTCTAGGCAGAGAGAGAGAGACGAACGAGGAGGCGGCTGATGGCATATAGCCGGGCATCGAACCGTGACCCGAGCACCTGTTGCCGCCTCCACGGTCGTGGCTCAATGTGAACTGACCTAACTTGTCCCTACTTCCTACAGCCAGCGAGATAGAGCGATTCGACGAACCCAACCGGTAGACAAAAACAGCCGCTGTCAATAATTCGAGGAATTAATCCGTGAAAATCTACAACATTGAAAGTCTACAACATTGTTAATATGTATAATTAATATTATATAGGACCACACCCTGAGAGGAATTACTAAGCATTCAAGAAATGTTTAAAGGAAAATTTGTATATAAAAATTTTCAACCTATTTTTGTTTATTTTATTAGATTGAGACAAAACAATTTAATTGAAACAAAACAATTAAAAAAAAAAATATATATATATATAGCTAATATTTCAAATAATTCTTTATTTTAGCTTCTTCTTCGATTTGATAAAATTTTTTTAATTAAATTGAAAAATTTCAATTTTTTTTCGATAATAACTTTCAACCGAGGCAATTCCCGATCGAGAGAAATTTGATAGATGATTTATGATGCTATGACTGACTAGACACATTGTGATTCAATTACGCAACAATGGACAGGTAGTTCCTGCATCACATCATCGGCCTACAAATAGACAGCTACGAAATATGCTACTGCGAAACGTGCGCCGACCATCCTATGACTAATAGCGCATAACAAACTTAAATTGCCACGGGCCATTAATACTTAACGAATAGATGCGTGTATGATATATAAGATCTTAATAAGTCTTATGCTAGCTACTGATTTACGCTGGTTACACGCGTGCCTCGCAAATTGAATATACAATCGTGATAAAAAATCTAACGTGTCAGTTGTCACAGAGAAAATCTGTCGTGTAGAAAGATTTACGTACGCCTCTCTGCTATGTAAATTTTTCCTTTATCACGCTTTATCCCAGACTGTTCATCCCCGACGTAAAAATATCTATTTTTGTACGTCCGAGCTCTTTGAATAATGAGGACTATTGAACACCCACGCGGTATCGTGCATGTTCGAAGTAGATAATAATCAGAGAAGTTCGAACTTCTCCGAAGAGATGCGAGGCATCTCGGAGAAAAGAAAAGATGTCTGCGAAAAAAATTATCGTGGTAAGGCAATCTCTGACGTGCAACTCGATATTTACAGAATGCTCTCGGGTTTCTGCTCTCATTGGCACCCCTCATTGAAGACCTCGGGTACGACGACATCGCGAAATACGGAAACGCGATGGTTATTGTGCTAGAATTTCATGACATTTCACATTTTATCTGCACACTGACACACAATTCGGAATATATTCCTATTTTTCGTGAGAATTTAAAAAAAAAGCAGTTTCTTATTAGAATTAAAGTAGAATTAAAATAGAATTTAAAAAATAGACGAAAGCATTGCATATTGCATAATTTTTGATGTCTTATTATTATCTAAAAATTTGGAAAATTTTATCATTTTCGATGGAATTTTTTTGTTTTGTTTCGCTGTCCATAAAAGATTGTCAGTATCGCGGAATGGATTGATCGAGTGATATTTAGAAAATCGAGAAGATTTCAGAGTTCTGAATATCTACAAGTGTTCTCGATTTTCTTAATCTCGAGAACGAGATTCGACTTATAGTGAATTAATCGAGCAAACTCGCTTCGCGAGCTCGGGATTATGAAAAAAAGTCCCGTTTAAAGAGATCAAGACCCATCCTCGATTTCTCGATCAAGTCTTCTCCCTTCGTGCGATCAAAGTTGATTCTAAATGAATAAAGAGAGGATAGCGCCGAGTCAAGCATGCAAGCGTGTCAAGCCTAAGATAAATACTGGGATCTTATTCTTGAAACATATCACATATGAAAATCCTAGTGTGGCATAACGTTACGTATACTATAAGATTTCATATATCGATGTTTAAAAAATAGAACTCCTACACTGAAAAAAATGTTTGATTGGATTAATTGGAATTCTGATTGAAAATGGACAAATCAGAATTTTCTGCTTAAATCTACTAAAATTTTAATTGAGATAACCGAAATTCTGATTGATGTCAGAATTTTCTGGTTCATCCATTTTCAACTAGACATTTCTCTCAGTATGTGGTTTTTCACCGGACTCTAAAAGTTATTGCTGTTCTAAATATCCCTAATAATACCTCAAATATTCTCAATTTCCTTGATCTCTAGAACGAAACTCGATTTATAATAGAGCAATCGGCATACAAGGCATCGTTGCCACATTAATTTCTAAAGTCCGAAGGTAACGCCCAGAACTTTTAAGCATCAGTCGACTATCATTTTCTTGTTAAAATGGCGGGCTATTAAACGCACGCTTCATCCATTATTTATTATTTTTGACATAACTCTAATTATCTCCGGGGTAAACAGAGTCATCAAGGAACTAATCGAACGATTAAATTCGATGTAGACCGCTCGCATGTTCACGAGGGTCGACATTGATCGACACAATCTCCATCAATCAGAAACAATATGACAATAAAACAGATAATTGAAGTAATTGACAATCGACGAAAAATAATCGTATACATAAAATTCCTAGATTAATATGATTTGCTAGTTACGTTATTGATAATATAGTAATTATTATGCACATTATTACATATTATATAGTATTCTAATAAAGAATGTGATAAAAATCTGGATATAATAAATGCTATTCGAATGGTGAGCTTTTGTGCTAGAAGAGTATTTTTTATTTGGCTAAACTGTCTGGTTTTTTTCATTCTCAAGCGATAAATGACTGACAAGATTGAACAAACGATAATGTTAACTGACGATGATTATGAGAAATGTCTGTATGTAGGAGGAGATCGTAAGGTCCGTGAGAGAGGAATTTGCATGCGAACGACACGGCCGATGATCGGACGTCAACGTCACTGCGGTATATCAGATTACGCTAAAGAGCACGATGAATTTAGAGTAGCCGCTAATTAAATTATCTCGTAGCAAAAAATAATCTTAAAGAAGTGAGCCTATAACAAGTCGTGGATGTCGGTAAAGATACACGAATACATGAATAATAATAAGATAATAATAAGAAGAAAGTGTTTATATAATGTACCGATTGTTGTGACACTTCAAAGCTTCATAATTCGCCGAATCCGGCGAATGAATGCTTTCCGAACTTTTTCCCTTTCTCCCTCTTTCTCTCTTCGTTCACATTTTCAAGCCGCAATAATATCAACAATTCAACATCTCGCTCGGCCGGATGAGCCACGTGGGCTCGAGCTGAGCACATTCACGGATGTTTATGATACGCCGAATCCAAGTTGACGGTTCGTTTTGTCGTTCGGGGAGCGAGATACATGATCCGAAACAACGCTTTGCATTGTGCTACACCGAGAAAGAGCCGGGCGGGCCATGCACTTGCTAATGCGCCGCTATATTTATCGGCGGAAAGTAAATAACCAACGGCTAAAATAACCGCGTGCGAATGTGTCAACGTTGTTAACGTTGTTCTGTCCTTGCAGAGCGCGAGCGCATCAAGATGAATCGGCATCCCGACGTCGGGCAGCATCCCGAAATCTCGCAGACTCACCGCGTTTTGCGTTCGTGCCGCATGAATGCACGAATGCAAAACTGGAGAGGCGAGAGACTCGAGGAGCAAAAGTTACTCGGCAAGGTACTCGTCTTACGCGTTATGCTCGGATGATTTTTCGAATGTGCTAACTAAAGCTGCAGCTACTTTCATATTCACGATTCAACGAGCTATTCTTCGAGCAAAATGAATCGTTCTAATATAACAAACGCGGTTGCTACCTTTAGAATAGCAGTCTATCTAGGAGATTCGGTTCATTCATGATTTATTCAGCATATTTCATATCTTTTACTTTTCTCGTATTGTTCTCACTAAAAAAGATTATCAAATTAAATCTTTCTTGATGAAAACCAGAGGAAGGAAAATTAAATGTGTACGCGATAGGTTCCTCTATTTTTAAAAAAGAGTTCATTAATATCAGTTAGCCAGAGATTCATCAAAACGTTAGAATCTTCGGCCGAAAATAAAAAACAAAGATAGCAATTAGTATTAAAAGGACAAGGCAATATATCCAAGTTTTCACAAACTCCCCTCAATGCGCATTAAACGTAAATCATATTTGTAAGACGCGAATACATGGATCGCGAAGGAACTGAATCACGAACGTTACGACCTCGCATGTAAATTTGACGAGATCTAACGTCTTTGTTGCGTTTCTCACACATCGGGGATATTACGTGGATATCATTAGAGCGCTGCTATGGTGCGCGCGCTGGGTACAACATATCCCGGAATATCCCCACGAGAGTCGTAGGCATGCAATTAAGGTGGCAAGCGGCGGTCGATGTACGACGTTGCGGTACTCACCAGCGATTCGTAACACGGCCCGATCGGCGGGATCCAGCTGTAGAATGCTCAGGGGCTTGTCCTTCGCCCATTCCTTGAGGCTGCCGTCCAGCTCGAACTCCATGATCCCCGCAGCCCAGGTCGTCCGATTGCTTCTCTTACACCATACTCGGGCACCACGCCGCATGCGTATCTCCGGCTTCGTACGGCGCGTCGCAATGTCCTTTAAGCGTGCCGCTACCACCGCGTCAACAATAACCCGCGGCCGTTTCCCGACATCACCAACATTGTTTACATCACCGCACGACGCGACACCGAACACCGTCGGTCCACCCGAGCCACGTGCGTTTCGACGCACGTGCGTTCACTGCGAAAAAAAAAAAAAAAAAAACATGTAATATTCACTCCTCTCTTTCTCCTCTCTCCTTCTCTTGTCTTCGCGCGGATCGCGTTTGTTTCACGCGGAACGGATTGCGGCCGCCGGGTGAAACATGAGAACGAGAAACGAGAAGGAAAACGAAACATTTACGATAAACCACGATGGCGTGTTTCTGCCAGAAACGCGGCACGGAATGATGTTGTCTCGTTGCTAAATGCTTAGATTACCATCTACACTACGTGACTCTAACTTGCTGAAATACATTTCAAAATCCCAATCTTATAAAATTATATAGTTTATTTACACGCATATTATAGATTTTCAATAACCAAGTTGGCTTTTGAAACGTACCCCAGGATGTCTACTCAACCCGAAAAAAAAAAAAAAAAAAAAATTCTCAGAATTTTCTGATTTTCGAGGCAATTTGTTAAAAATTTCAGGTAAAATAAAAATATTTTAAAATATATTTTACAAATAAATATATATTTATGCAAAGTCCTTGATATTTTTCATTCATAAAAGTTTATAAATTATAAAATAAAATTAAGAATTATTTGAGTTAGAGTTTTAATAACTAAATTTGAAAAATTTTGAGAGAAACTATAAGAGCTCTGAAAAAATAAATATTTTAAATATAAATATTACATGAAATTTGCAAACCTTTCAAACCAATTTGCAACCAATTTTCAAAAGCTATAAACAAGAAATTATATAATGGATAACTGATATGAAATTCAACTTTTATAAAACTACTAAGAAAAAATATCCGTCTTTGCAAAACTGCATCTAACATAAAATCATTGTCTTCAATATTAAACAGTCGTCAAAATAATGTGTTGATATTTAGAGTGAATGGATCCACTATTAGCGTTAACAATTTAATCAATAAACTTCCGATTAAATAAAGATGAAATATTAGAAAAAATAAAAAAATTCTGATTTTCAATAAAATTCCCTGACTTTCAAGGACAAACAAATTCTCTGAGAATTTCAGGTTTTTCCAGGTAGCAAACATCCCCACTGGTATCCCCATGGGGAAGAACAGTCGGGCAAGAATACAAGGGTTGCGAGGTCACGAGTCGCTTATCATGCAAACGATACATGCTTATTAAGCTACATACGGGGAGTCCGAAACGTCGTGCCGTTTCCAAGAACACAAACTAGGGGATCTAATATTGAAAATAATACGCGGCTATCTTGAGATCGCCGACAACCTTGACGAACGAATGACGACACGTGCGGGCGAGTAAAATAATTTCGACTATCTTATTACGTTTGTTAGAATAGAGCGTTATTTCGCGAATGTTCTAACTAGATTCAGTCTTTAGCACCTGTACATCGTAAAACTCGCGCTTTCTACTTGACTCATTATGTCATCACTACTTGTGTTGGAGCATGTAGATTGTATGCCGTAACCACGAGTTCACGCTATTTTCCCGCGTGTCGCACATATGCTATTTCAATACAAACCGCTATGAAAATATTAGATATTCCTCTCTGTCAACTTATCCGTACGTTGACCCCCGACTCGAAATCTTAGTCAAACCCACCGATTGACTTCTGTTCGAGCTTCCGGAATTTGCTGCTCGCGCGCGCACACACGGGATACCGTTAGATTATCCGAAACAAGGAGCCGGAAAAAGGAGCCGAGGACGCGTGATTAATAAAAGCGCGACGGAACAAAGCCCCCCGTGAGTTGAAATCGTATCAAAGCGCGGCATTAACAAGGCCGCTATTAAGGCGCGCTCGTCGACGAGAAAATCGCGATGAATGGAAGAGGCGCAGCGGCGCGCGCGATGAAACTGTAATTAAGAAGCGGAACACAGTAGCAGAGCGCGCGAACTCTCCGGGCTCTCCTCTCCTGTTCCTTTTCTCTCTTTCCCTCGACAACGCTTTCGACGACGCGCGACCGCGGATATCCGTTCCACTTACGAGCTTCGAACGGCTTCGATTCGCGACGCAAATTCGGCGAGCGACGAGGCGCGTCGAGAAAAACGCGAAATATCGGGACGAATATTTTCGCACGTTTCTCTTTCTTTCTTCCTCGTCAGAAAATAGGTATAATTCGGTAGGAAAAAGAAATCGAGTCACGGCGGATAAAGCCGTGACATAAATTCAAGAAATAGTGCTAACAGATTCGCGCTTCCCTTCACCGTCCAATTAACGGCCGCTTCCGGTTGAAACTCGAAACGAAAAGAATCAGTTTACAGTAGTTTTACTTAGACGTCCCGACTTGTTGGGATCTGGTTTTACGAGCCGACCATTAAAGAAGCCTCTCTCACGAGGGTGCTACGTTATAACCGGTCGCCGACGAAAGCTCGCATCTGCCGCGTGACTGTCGCTTTGTCGAAACCCGACGGCGACCGTCGGCGTCGCGGCGATACCCGCGAGATAAAAGATAGGAATCTTGTATACTTGTAGATATTACGACCAGGTAAAAATCCAGTACATGTATTCTCACCGCGGCATATCTCTGGCGGCGAGCGTGGCTTTCATCTCTCTAACGTCGAACGCGATCTGCATGTCGAGTAAACAGAATAGTTTCGCCTTAAATATGACGACGAGGTCAAGGAGATAATGTCACTCTGCCGACGCGATCCCCGACCACAGTTCAGAAAAGATCCTTTTCACTCTCACGCTTTTGATCTCGCTTCGCAAATAGAATATAATAAACAAGATATGTAGAGAATTCTGTTTAGGCTGCGTTCGGGGATAGCGCGCTATTATCGCATTATTCTATCTTTGTCCCTCACTAAAGGTAAATTAGGGATAGAATGACGACAGCGACAATAGCGCAGTCCTCAAACGCAGTCTTAAAGCTACGATTTTTTTAGAGAAAAATACATTTTCTAATATATATTCTTTTATCATGCTCCATGAATTACATGTGACTCAAAATATTATATCCATTATAAAATACAGATCACTTGGATTTATCAAAAAGAAACCAAAATAGATAAATAAAAATGTATATTTCCACCAGTAACTTGATATATTTTTCGACGCATATTTTTTTTTTCATAAAAAATCATTCGAAAAATATATCATTCTGAAAGAGAAATATTTTTCTATGACGGCGATATAATCCAGCTCGTTTGATGAATAAAGTCGCACGAATTCGACATAACGAGTTTTCGAAACATATAACTATGTGATTTATGGGTCTTTCCTCGAGCTCTCCCGGATAAATATGAGTATAGAAGATTTTAACTACATTATTAAACGCATAGCTCATCGATCGATCGACGGACGCCACTCGTTCACCTCCGAACGCATGATTTTTTTTTTCTTTTTTTTTTTCAGAAAATATTCCTATTTGCCTCGAGAGCGTTATATGGGTCGAGGGTTGCGGCAGCGATAAATTTCGACGGAAGGTCGGCCGAAAAGTGAAACCGTAAACCGGTATCGATCCGAAACTTTTAGAGAGACCTCGGCACGGATGTTTCGGAAACGCGCACGGCGCGGGACGTACGCAATCGGTCGCTTTAATTAATTAGAAACCCGAACACGAATCCGAGCCGCGCGGATTATCAAGCGGAGGTAGCGTCCTACCTCCTATATTTTCGATCTCCTTTCGCCCGTTTATCACCGCGCTATCGCGTTACACTTCCCACACATTATCAAGGTCCGCCGATTGCGTAAATTGAATATCGCACCCGTGCGGCGTACCTGGCGCTTAGTCACACTGGCACAGCCTACTTTTCCCGGCGAACTTGCACGAAAGCACACCGAAAAACACACACAACGTAGAAACCGCGCGTCACGCGCGCGCGGACGTGCGTTCTCGCAATCGCGAGGATTAGTCATATGCTCGCTCTCTATATCAACGTCCTAAATCTTTCCCCCTCCTCCGTTCCGTTTATTATTCTAAACGCGCGATGTAATTGATACCAGGAGAGCGAAAGTGAGGAGCGTTGAGACAATATCGATCAGGACTTCGCGCACGGACTTTCCAAGCGCATTTTGATCCTTCCCATCCCACTTTCCGGAACTGCACTTTCCTGCCACTCACTTCCGCACTTTTGCGAAGATGCAACCGCGATTACGCGTGTGCTACACTCGCGCTATCGGACGTGCGTGACGCGCGATTGCGATATCGCCAACGACACGGGCTGCTCCCGCACAACAGCAGGTCGGAAATGGGGCCGCCGAATCGCGATCGCGAGTGAAACAGTTGGCGAGCGAAACACTCGGCGAATTTGGCGAATCGAATTTCCCACTTTTCCCACGTGTCTCGCTCCTCGGATCGGACGGCGTATCGTGGAGCGTCGTCATCGCCGCCCCGTCGGCAAACGAGACACGTCGTAGCGCCGTGATTGGAGCCAGGCTAACCTAGCCGCTCTCGCGAAGTGTAACGAGGATTCTACTTACTTCCGGCGTTCTCGCACGACGCGGCGTGGCGCGGAACGGAACGGAGCGGAGCGGAGCGGTGCGGTGCGACGCGGAGCGCCGTCTCCTCCTGCACCGCACCTGACGCCGCACGTTAACTGGCAGAGCCACGCGACGGCGACGATTTATGCGTGCCACGCGTAAGGGGAAAGAGACAGAAAGAGAGACGATAACGCACACGAGGGAAAAAAGAGAGAGAGAGAGAGAGAGAGAAAGAAACGCGCGGGCATGAGACAGGAAAAGAAGAAGCGGAAGAAGAGAGGCTTACGCTGAAAATAATTCGTTGCACCTCCTCGCCTCCTCCTGGTGATGCACCACCTCCTCACGGTGACGATCGAGTCCGCGACGCCGGTCGGGAATGAAACCGACACGGCAGGGCGCGAGCGACGACCGGTCGTTCGTCCGGCCGCGTCCGCGCTCGGAAAACGAGCGAAAATCGATGCCTCGCGCGACAGCGACTTCGCACTCCTCGGCCCGGCGAGCGCGCGTCGTCCGCTCGGCACGGGAAACGTACACGCGCGCGCGACGATCGCGCACCGAACACCCGATTCACTTGTATTCACCGTATGCCTAGTCGCGAGCGCGGAGCGCGCGCGCGTCGCGCATTATCGCCTTATCGCGCCACGATTTTCGCGTCACGAATGCCCGATCCGGCTGTATGCAGGAACGACGGACGGACGACGCGCCTAGCAGACGACATTTTGCCTGTGCGCGAGCCCGCCCGAGGCGCGCCGGAAACGGCCGAGCGGCGACAGGGGCGGCTCGGACGTACCGCGAATATTCAATTTGAATCATCCGCCGTCGGCGGATTCAATCGATACTTCAGGGCCCACCTTCGGCGACTTTGCGACTTTGCGTCTGAGTTTACGAAGCTGTCCACCATTTTACGCACCGTGTATTTACGAATGCGCGCATATTTTGTATTTTGTTCTGTTTCTTCATTTTAATCTATTTTATTTTAATATATCTCATTAAAATATATATTCCCTATATCAATATGCTTGTGTGTTTAAGAAATGTTTCAACCCATACCGGACTTTCAGGCCGTTTGATATTTTAGTTATAAAGAAAAATAATTATGAAATATTTCTTGATATTATTTTCATAATGTTTATTGCTATAATAGTTCCGGTGACTTTTCTTTATAATAATAATAATTTTTCAGTTTTTTTCATTATTATAAAACAGAATTTACTTAATAAATATAATGAATATATCACAGGATAACAAATCACGTAAAGGTAATGTGGCATGTCAAAGATATTTTTAAAATATTATTTTTTTTAAACATGCTTAGAGAACATCATACTATCCTTTATATCTAGAATCCTGAAATTATTCAAATGTTTTTCATTAGCGTATTCGTGGCCTTCTTTAAAATAATGAAAACTATAAATTAAACTTGACAGAATTTTAAATCTACCTGCAGGGTTATTTTACGCGCGACACGTGTTTCGCTTCCTTTTATTTTAGCACGCTCGCGGCACTCGATGTCCTCGCGGATCCGCTCGAAGCTCGTGTCGCGCGTACATTGTGCGAGAACTAGTTTCTCAAATTAATATGCGTGTCGCGTGTATAACCGACACTGCGACATATAACCGGCGCCCGGAGCTTTAAACTAGATGCTCGCAATTTTATGCGATCTCTCGCTTGCTCTTGCGCGCGTGTAACGTCACACCTTCCTATTGGCCGAAGCATCGCGTACGCGAAATCTTCTGAGTTACTCGAAAAACCTAAAAGCAATCCTTTAAATTATCTGTAACGCCTCGATCTCTTCTTGATAATCATTCTCTTATTTTTTTCTAACGAAATTTTTATCGCAAGTTTCAAAAAAAAATTATCTTATTAATGATCTTCCTTGTGTCTTGAATAGTGAAACGTGATTTGTTCTTGAATGTAAGATAAACAACATTGTTGATTCTTAATAATTTTTATTTTTTTATTCAATTTTACTTTTTATTTAAGAAATTAAAAAAAAGAAATTACAATTTAAAATTATGCACTTTATAATTACAGCTCTTTTGAATACATTATGATTGCGATTGTTTCTCCTTGACGGAAAAAAACGTCACAATATTAAAATGGCGATTTTGAGGGACTATTTACTACTCAGAAATTATGTTAATTACGTTAATTATGTTAATTAATTGATAACTAATTACTAAAAATGGCGAATATGTGTATATTCTATTAAAGGATAATCGGGCTTATGTCTCATTTCGGTGAGAGAATGAAACGAGATGTGCGAAAATCTCGATGGATACTAAACATGCGGAAGCAAGCTGTCGCAGATTTTGATATGCAACAAAATTCCGGCGATCTCCATTACGTGTCATAACGAACGAAAATTTCGCAATTTCGAGGCTTTGTGAGATCTTCATGATTGCAGATTTCACTCCTCGAATTGTGAACGACTGTGAGAAATACGGAAGAGAGACTCGAACACAATTTTGCGTCTTTTCCAACATGGTCCGAATTTACTGTAATTCAAAATTTTTCGAATGGCAATATTTCGATGAATCGAAGTATCGGCAATTCGATTCGCGTTTTCAGACGCGATCTACGGCGAATATTTTTCCGCAAACACAGAAAAAAATGGAGAAGCGTAAAAGCGAAGAGGCAAAATGGCTAAAATAGATAAAGACACTTGATTTAGAAATAAAAATCAAAATATTTCGACAAGAAATATTGACGACAGGCAAATAAATTATCTTAAAGAAGATAATTAACAGGTTAATTGCGCAGAACGTTTTTCTAAAGTGCAGAGAGAAACAAAAATCGCCCGATATTATCTCGTTGCGAACTGATAAACATAATTGAAAGATGTTCGAGTAATTTTCTTAATATAACCAAAGCAACAATGTTAGAGACAAAAAAATAAATAAACAAATAAATCGACCGCGTGTAATATCTAAAGTGTTTTCTCGGTAGTCACATCCATGTTATCGCGGTATCAGCATAAAAGCCAATGTGTGTATATAGATTATCTGCGCTCTAGCAAAACGTCCGGCAATTAGCAAAGGCCGTTTAGCAAACGCAAGGTGCGATGCGAATGATTACGAGCGCACTTACGCGCCTTGCATGTTAATATTAATGGAACGTGAGATCACTCCTATAAACGGGGACGTTAATTTTTCATATAGTGACCGCCGGTTTCCCCGGCGTTTTAGCTCCGCTGTCACCAATGGCAACCTTCAAAACCTTTTGCCGCGGTTGATGTCACCACTAAATAAAACCGGTGATACTATCGATAAATCTGCCATCTTTCCTCCTACCGAACAACGAGCAAACGCGCGTGAATATTTGAGACACGGGAGATGTCATTATCATGCGGAATACATTATCTTAATGATCGGTCGGTCGGTCGAGCGGAGTGGCGGCGACGTTTTAATTCCTGACGTAATATCATAACTCGATTGATATCTCCGGTACATATCGATCAAAATGGAAATGCAACAGGGAAACGACGTAATTATTATGTGTGTAATAAATTATAAAGATTAAATAATTAGTTTCCACGTATTTATGCTACATATATATTGTACAATGACTAGTTTCCGTTTATAGCCGATGAGGCATCTCCAAGTTAAGCGTTAGGAAATTTTACACCGGCGGTAATCCTTTTTTATCACGCTTTTTGCATATTAGGACGGAATTTATTTATATTTATTGCACACTTCCATCGTAGATAATTTATAAGCTCTGCTAAACGTGCTGAATCTTCGCGTTTTTCAGCGCTCCTTTAATTTTCTTATTGTCCGTAGCAGTTACTTTCCAAACGAGTTCCAAGTTCTCGCGAGTCGCGCTGATCTCTTTCTGCAGTCGTCCGATCGTCTCCTCTTTTTGCTTCAGTAAATGCTTGAAACGTTGCACCTCTCGATGATATTCGTCCTTCATCCGGTGCACTCCGACTTGTTGCACTTTCATATTTTTCTCCGCCAATGCTAATTGTTGCTTCGCACCTTCGTGTATGATCTGAAAATAATCGTGATCACGTTTAAAAAAACCAATAAGATATTACATATTCGTTTTACATACCTTTAATTGTTCCTTTAAGTGACCTACTCGTTGAGTAATAGTATCCCCGAGAAAATGAATACTTGCATTCTCATTTTCCGTTTCATGTAAAAGTGTAACTAATTTATCCCGTTCGGCGGCCATCCTTTCATATTCGCTGAACAGCTCTTCGCAATACATTGTTGTCTTCCTTAACTGTTTCTTGAAAGAATCTCGAGATATTTGCATGGAATGGACAATTTTCTGAAAATGCTCTAGTTTTCGTTGCATACGCCTAAAACGAAGAGAAACAGAATGAATAATGTATGTATGTAAAGATATAAATCACATTTAAATTAGAATTTGTAACGCATTGATCATGATGCTTACTTCAAGCGTTTCTCAGAGCTTTTATTCAATGTTTTCAATTGATTTCTTTCTATTGTGACTACATTCAGTTGCGTTTTACTTTGACCGTAAGATTCTTCCAATTCTCTAATACGAGTTGATAATTTTTCCCTCTCAGTTTCATATTGACGCTTCAGCTTCTCAAAGAGATCTTTACATTCCTCGACGGTAGCGTTGTGAACATGGATGGGTATCGTTTTTGTATTGTCATTTTGTAACTTTTCATACTCCTTGTTAAGAATATCATATTTCCCTTGGAGATTACTTAATTCAGTCTTTGAAGCAAGATATTGTTCGTGAAGTCTGTTATTGTCAAATGACATCACCTCCACTTTCTGCTCGTACAACGAATGGATCTCGTGTATCTTTTGCTTTTGATGAGCAGTCTGTTTCGTATAACACTCGTTTAATTCCTTGAGCAAGTCGGCATCCTCGGATATCATCTTGATTTCATCCGCATACCTGGCACACTGCACAAAACTTTTACTACAATAATTTGTAAGATACATAACAATTTTCTTTACAAATAGAATACCTTCGATTTCAATTTCTCCATTTCATTCTGCATGCATTCATTCTCCATGATAACTTCCTTGCATCTGCTACTAAAATTTGCGATGTCCTCTTCGTACTTATTTACAAGCTCTTGTTTCTCCAACAGGCTCTCTTGATAAGCATCTAAAAGCGGACCTAATGCATGAATATTCACAGAACCCCATGACTCTGATATCGTTTTAATATCATCTGTCGGTCTCTTAGAATCTAATATGTCACTAATATTTTTAGATAGAACACTTTGTCCAGATTCCTTTAATTTATCTTGATATCTTTCAAGCTCTGCGTTCAATCTGTATATGACATGCTTAAGAAGTAGTACATCTTCGTTCAGCTGAACATTTTCAGCCTTGCATCTTTGATTAAATGTTAGAAGATTGGAATTGTTTTTTTCTGCTTTTTGTAAAGCTTCTATAAATTCCTTGTGATGTATATGTAATTGATGGTATTCCGTTTCACGCTCTGCCAAAAGAGCATTTAATTTCTCATATTCTTGTTGTAGACTGTCATGATTTTTTAACAACTTATGATATTTATTGCAAATTTTTGACATTAAGGAATCTTTTTCTTTCAATTCCGCAATAGTTTCTGAAATTTTACAGAATAGTTTAAAAATTTTTTTTAGTAACAAATATTATTTATATCACAATAAATATATTACTAGCGAGAACCTACCAGGATTTATATGAGAACTTTCCAGTTTCATCGTCAATATCCGATTTTCCTCAGCTAATTTGTCAATTTTCTTTTGAACATTATGCCTGCTATTTTTCTTAGGCAGAGCAACGCTATCATTATTATTTCCATTTTTATCAATTAATTCTTCAAATTCACCGTTGACTCTTGGATGACGTCTTGTCCTGTGAAACCGCCTGTAACGTAATGGTTTGTGCACTGGTTCCAGTTCATTTTCTGCGACTGAAATCCTATAACCGCCGCGCTGCGATTACGATAAAGGATATTAAAAGTCAAAGAGTGTCATTACATAAAAAATCTTTTTATTTCTGCAAAATAATGTAGAAATATTTAATTTATAAAAGATCTACCTTTTCTCTGGTATACTTGTCAGTGCTATTGTCACGTTTTGGCATCGCCGGCGACTGACTCCAATACGCACGTGGTGAGTGACAGCTGAAGAAAATTTTAGAAAACCGTCTGCATCTGCGATTTCGATGTTACTAGCGTAAACACGTGGCACTTCAAATCGCAGTCGACTCGAGTAGACTTTAGTGGGTTTACAATTTGTTTGTGTTTTGATCACAGCCATGACTCCGACCGTCATGGCAACCAGCAATCAACGACTGAGAATGAGTTCCAGAATAGAATTCACCGCTAGCAACGACGGTGGCTGCCAGCGGGTCGAGTCAGACGTCGGTAAACGCAATGGCTTCCTGCTCTTAGCTAGATAATGCTGACAGCTTCGCAGCGATTTCTGGCTCACGGTTGGATGACAACGAACATGAGCTTCCTACGTTACTCGGCAGTCAGCTAACAAGAGCAACCGTCGCACGAATCAATGAAGACTCGCGGCACACATGTGCGCGCGTATGCATATTTCATTCAAGTTCATTCAACGTGGGGCCTGCTGAAAGCGTGTCGTAGACCGGGAACGAGAGGAGAAAATTGCCATTTATAATAAAATTGCTCTAACTACCTACACATATGTTCAATTTATTCTTAGGTTTGTACCTACGGCCATGCGGCCGCAGAAGCGATATTCGTGGATTTCATGACTTTGCAAAATCGCTCATGCAATACGTGGATAATTATATTATTTAATTATGCCTACTAGTTATAAAATAATTGTGAGAACAATAGTTGGAGAGAGAGAGAGAGAGAGAGAGAGAGAGAGAGAGAGAGAAAATTGAAGGAAATACTCCGTTTTAAAATAAAAACGGAGCGGAAACACGCGATGTACTGTTTCATCGAACGCGTCAATTATTTTGGACGAATTTAAATTTTTAACGTTTGTAGAATACACACGAAAGCTTTAAATTACAATAATATTACAATGATGAAATTGATTTGCTTCAGCAAAAAGCTCGATTCCTATAGCATGTCTCTATACACTTGTCTGGACTTGAGATATATGATAACAACTGCAATGCGGTTCTTCATAAACGACTGCCTATTTCTTCGAGTTGATCGTGTAATACTATTTTATTACATGACAATTTGGTAGCAAATCCGATTTCGATTGCCAAGGAGAGACATATCTACAAATAAATGAGTTCGTAAAATCGAAAGATCTTATACTACGTTTTAGAGAAGAACATCTTGATTGCGCAATAATGTTGGCGACAACTGCATTGCATTAATTTATTCTTGAAATACTCCTAAAAGATATTTGGCCGTAAATGATTTAATTATTATTACAACTTACCGAAATAACTTCGACGCAAATGCTTTAAATACTGTCTTATCTCGGATTTATCAAATCATTGATTATTTACATATTGTAGCATAAAATTCTTGTCGATGATGAAAACTAAATATAACAATTGTAAATTAAAAAAAATGTTATTCTTAAAGTATACATTGCATTTTCTTTTTTTGTTGCACATCAGTAACAGAAATCTAGAGCAATACAATTCTCAGTAACGAACTATTCTTTTATAGTTGGACTATTCGTGCTGAAGCTGTCGTTTTTTTTTATGATGTCGAATGGCTTGTTTCATCAAAATTGCAACTATTTTCAACATTTAAAACCCGGTAGCATTTATTATGTGTATAATTCCGACTATCCTAATGTTTCCAATGGCCGTCACTACTGCAAGTGGATTGCGGAAAGCGACTATCGCGTTAAATTAACGTGCAATATTTTCAACATACCGTGGGTAAGACATATTTATTGTAAGATATTAATTGCAAAATTAATGAAAAATATATATTGCCATAATTATCAATCCTATCTATATCTACGAAAAGAATAATTTAATTTTGTCAGTTTTATCGCGTCAAAAACAAATTATTTTTTATTAATTTGAATTGCATCTTTTAGGATAATACCTAGCATATTCTTTCCTATAGAATTTTAGATGCGCCTTAGATAGGCTAACTGTATATGTGAACGATTCCGCGTCCTATTCTTATTGTGACAATGAGACATTTACCATTGAATCGACAGAAAAAGTCATGACCATTGAATTATCAACTACATTCTGGTCTGTTGACATTAAGTTTCTGTGCGAATTACAAGCGATCGACGATGTAGATAACAATGACTGCAGATGTGGATGGAAAAAACCGGTACGCGCTAAATATAATTAGAGTAAAAGATATGAAATATTTAAATACTAAATAGAAACTTTTCTTTCTTTAATTTATATTCTTTAATTTTAATTATTTATTACAGACAAAAATAGTAGGAGGTATGGAAACTGGCGTGAACGAATACCCCATGATGGCTGGTCTGGTCGATTTTTCCCGAAGGGATGTATATTGCGGAGCAACTATCATATCCGAAAAATATGTATTAACTGCAGCACATTGTTTGACCGATAGAGATACAAGTAATATGGGCATACTTATGGGAGATCATGATCTCAGCACGGGTACTTCTAAGGAACTTGAAGAGAGAGATTTCCTTAATAATTTTCTCGAAGAAAACAATTTTATTCTATTTTTATTAATTATTATTATTATTTTAATATTTAAATATACAAATTAAATATTTAAGAAATTAAAAATGTAATGTAGAATATGTCTGAATCTTTACTAGTTGTCCTAAATAATTTTTATTTAGTCAAAACTTGCTCGATGAAGATTATCTTATTTAGCGTTTATATTAATTATAGAATTTTTTAAATATTTTAGGTGCAGATACAAATGCCTCACGTATTCTCACTATATCCAGATTTGACATACATCCTTTTTATAACAGCGAATCCTTAGAAAATGACATAGCTATAGTAATGGTGAATTCTGTTATAAATTTCAGTGAGGAAGTCGGACCGGTTTGTCTTCCGTTTCAACATCAGTCCGATTCTTTCGCAGGAAGTTATGTGGATTTATTAGGCGAGACAATTATTATAATAGCAATTGTTATTTAACACTTATTGTTAGGATACTTTCAAACACAGCGTTTTTTATTGCAAATTACAAGTTTTTATCTAATTAAAATTAAAGGTTGGGGAACGACACAGTTCGGAGGAATGAAGTCGAAAATTTTGCAGAAAGCTACAGTAACCGTGATGACAAATCGAGATTGTCGTCGACAGAATCCAAACGTATCATATAGTCAATTATGCACTTTTGCAGAAAGAAAAGACGCATGTCAGGTAGCATAGCAAATTTTATAAACATTATTGCGTAGGAAAAAAAAAACGTACTTTCACACTTTGTCTACAACTTATTTATTATAGTTCGACAGCGGCGGTCCCGTTCTTTGGCAGAATCCTACGACGAAGCGAGAAGTTCTCGTGGCTGTTATCAGTTTTGGGTTTGGTTGCGGCGGGGAAAAACCAGGAATCAACACACGTGTCGGTACTTACATGGATTGGATCCTAGCTGTAACGCCGGGTAAGTGTGTGAAGTATACATGCATTAAGAGCTTATTTATCCTATGACGCATATTCTTACAGGTACCAATTACTGCAAGTCCGAATGAAAAGTATATAAACGACAAATGTATACAAATTTATTTATAATCTATTATAATCTATTATTTTAGATTGTAGACTTCGATTACTGTGTTATTTGTATAAAATATACTTTTATAAATTATTATTTATATAATTATTTAATTTTATATGTTTTTGAAATTACGGCAGTTAATGTAGCAAAACTAAAATATATTTTCTTAATTAATCTTCAATATTACACATCATGCTGGAATTTACATCGAATTAAATTATATATTTAATAATTAATAACAGATAATATACATCAAAGAGTTTTAAATGAATATTTATAATATATTTTGACGTACGTAACACAAGATTTTCTTAAAAAAATTGGATTTACTGGAAAAAAATTATGGAAAGTAAATTACAATGGTTCAAACTTGTCATTATTTCGCACAAGTTATTTGTGCACGCTTATAAGAACTTTGATTGTTCTTAATAGAGATTTTCATGGTGTAGAAGGATCAACATTGATGAATCGTAAACAATGTCTCATTATTAATAAGTTCCTGAATGAGGATGTGACGTGAGACCGTCTATGGGAGGGAATCTATGGTAAGCGTCCACTTACACCGACCAATGTAGTACCATATTAGCTTACTTGTCATGGCGCGTATGTACCGAAGATTTATATTGTGCTTTTATATATTACAAGGGGTACAGAAATTAAATAATATGATTTAAAAAATATACTGCTTTAATAAAATTGCAGATACGAAATGATCTTTGATAAAAAGTTCCGATTTTTTGCCATAAAGATGATCAATCTGTTTGAAGTGCTGTGTTGTATTTCATTGGTTATTTATGTGCATCAAGATAAATAAAATGTGTAAAAATATAGATCGCACTGTCGATCAACGTTATATTAAGTGCCGCGGAATAAATCTTTTACAAACGCATATTATAAGTAATAATAGTTTCATGATCGTGGCATACATTTATTAAACAAATCGATTTCTTCGGTATACATCGCGCTAGTACATCCTTGACACAGTTGTTGACCCAACGATGGCACGCAAATAGATATATTCTTCTTATTGTAACAGAACTTTATAATATGAAAAGTTGTTTCACAAAAAAAAAAAATATTTGTCTTATAGAAAGACCTATTTCATTAGAATAATTATTGATAAAAAAGTGATTTTACTTTAGAAAAAAAAACTAGATAATGCAATTCTAATTCTACATGATATTTCTAGACCAATGTAGTAACTTGAGAAATAAAAAATATTTTTAACAAGTAACGTCATATCTTTCCTTTTTTTATCAAAAATTTTTAAAACTTTTACATAAATTAGAATATGGTGGTCAGAATATCAAGCATCGAATATGGTGTCGTGAGAACCTCGTGACATTGGCCTGTTACCGGTTTGGGGTTACACATAATCCGCGTTCATTCCCAAGGGACGCAGAAACCTTTCAAAATAATAGTACAAAAATCCTTTAGACTGACGCGCAGAAAGAAGTTGAGTGAGCATTGTGAGAATGAGAGGTGGTCTTGTATAACCATCTTGCTATGCGTTGCTAGATGTTTGGTTGTAAACGTACGAACGTGGGTATCTAACCTGTGTCCTTATTTTGCATCGCAGAAGAGACTAGATCGGCGATCTATTCACTATGAATTTTTTCACTTCTGACGTATGTTACAATTCTTGTAAAAAATAAGAGGGCTTGTAAACAGGAAAAAGATCGGACGTATCCTGTGCGTCATTCAAGTGCAATCACCACCGTTTGGTTGTTCATCGCATTTAGCACGGTGCATTGAACAGCAAGGACATGTATCGCTCATTACGTGCACGCATTGTGCATTTGTATGACATTTTCCCAAACAGTTTTTTATTCTCATTGGGCACGTGTATCATCTACGGCAATAACGTACGTTGCTGGGAGTCTAATATATTTATTTCCATAAAAATACAAAACAGATTATCATAACGCACATTGTATGCAGTTTAAATGTCACACAAATGTCACTTTAGAACGATTTATAAATGAAGTTGCATACGTAAAGCTGCAAATGGATGTTTAAAACATCGTATGTATAATACGGATCATATTTTTATCATTTTATTTATCTCAAAAATTTATATTATTTTATCTTATTAAAACACACATGTCTAACAACATATTTTCATTATCAAACATTATATATACCCAGTACATTTTAATATGTACAATATGGTAATTTCTTTACTAATAAGAGTCTCTTAGTTTTCGACATATTTCTTTGTTAGTACTTTGGCCGTTCAAACTGATTTGTATATAGAAAATTGCTTCCAAGGTTTACGCGATATTATGCAAGCACCGCTCGCGACATTGGCGCGCCGTAATCAGGTGTATCAGCGGAAAGGAAAGATAAATGGCATATTGGATTTTCAAACTCGATACAGTCGCTTCAATCAACTCGAAGCAAATGGATTCTCTCAACTTTCTGAAATGAACCTCCTTTAGACAATTCGTTCCTACAAGACGGTTTTTTATCGATGTGTACAACGATCGAAGTTCACTGGGCGCAGCCCATTCAAAGCAGAATGTTGCGAGGGTCGTTACTGTCGTGTATATGACACGGTATCACTATATCCCCCGATGCTTGTTATTTAATGTAAATCAGGTAAACGGTGATATGCAAGCGGCAGATAGCGGAGAATTCGAGAACAAGGTCAAAAGGTTACGCGATCGCTTACGTAATCCGAGGAAGCTACCGGCTGACCCGCCTCTCTGTGTACATATGTACATTATATGTACGTGTATAGCATACTGGGACAGATCCCGCAAAACGTTTGGTCTTCTAGAGATGATACAGTTGCTATAGCGTCGAATGACGTCATTGGGTGATCGCAACTCTCTTTACCTATGTCATAAGCTTGCCGATACTGTGAAAAAGAATTCGAGATAAATGAGGATGACATATTTTTTTTAATAAAAAATTTAATATAAAATATAACGACACGCGAGATAATAAACGTTAATAATAAATAGAAATAGCGAAAAATAAAAAAATTTATTTTATTTATTTTATTCTCTAATCACTTTTGATTAATTTCGAGACGCATCAACTTGATGTTTTACGAAGTAATTATCTCCGAGAAAATTGCTTTCTTCATCAAGGGGTAAAGTGTCCCGAATGAGGGTAAAGATGCTCTTGGATGTTTAGACCTGGTTACGAGGATGCTGCGGAAGCTTTTCGATCGAAGCGGTTACGACGGAAACGGTGACGCGTGGGAAGCTGCGCGGCCGCCGAACGTATCTCTGCTACCCCCTAATGGAACAACAATCCGATCGATGACGCCGGTTTGTCAGTTTAAACTACCCTTGTCATCTCAGGAAAACGCCGCGAAATTCAAACAAATTGTGTATTAAAACATCGTCGTTGCAAGCGATAAAAAAAAAACCATTTTCATTTCGAAGCTAAAAGATTAACGAAGTTATTTACACGAAACAATTAGCGAACATTTCGATGAAAATTATGGCGTGGATTAGTAGATAACAGATTTATCTCTAAGTTTACATTTAGCGCTCGTCATTCCTCAGCGACCCTGATTGAACGGAATTATCTTGTAAGCTGATAAAGCTGATAAAAGTTAATTGGGGTGCGTAATAATTTTCATCAAAGTCGTTTTTTCTATTAATTTTTAATATATATAAAGTATGTAGTCGGATGGATATCTGTAATGTCCGAAATTTGGATGTTCCCGTGGAAGAAAAAAGTCGCGGCTGCGACTATTTCCACCCCATTTTATACAAACCGTTGCCTCTTCTGCTCTATAATATAATAAGATAACAACGCTCGCGCTACCCGGCTCTTCACCGTTTAAAAGGGGTCGGTCGGTCGGCGTATGCGCGTACGTGCACAATTACCACGGCCAATCGGGGGACCGGACCACCGGTAGAACGAACCTTCGTCGTATTGTGCAGACGTCGATGTCGTTCCAGAGGTTCCCGTTCCGTAGGTTCGTTCCCTCGCGCACATCGTCGCGCACTAACGGCGGCTCAGTCCGATATCGACGTCCGTACGAGGCGCATATTCATCGAGCCAACACGCACGGTACGAAATTTTACGCGGGCTTCCGCGCTTCTCGCATTTTTTTTTTTTTTCCGCCGACGATACGACGTGGAACAACGAAGCACAAAACGGGGAAACAGGGACAGAGCTCAACGCGGTGTGGGGAAGTGGTATACATGGGTACCAAATGCCTCGGGACCCTCGCTCTTCAACGACACACGCGCGTCCGCTGCGACGTCAGTCTGACCCGTCCGAAGATCACCGAGTTTAAATAATAAACGCGCCGATAATAAATTCTCCGAGACCTTGTACCAAATTTGAAACGACGACGACGAAGACGGCGGCGGCAGCGGCGGAAACGGCCACAACGACGACGACGACGACGACGACGACCACGACGATAACGACGACGAAGACGAGGAGAGGCGTAACGCTGACGTCGGTCACCACGTCTTCCTCGTGCGTGGAGTCGAGCCGAGGGAGACGGATTATAATGCTGGACTCATGACTTCCAACTACATCAATTCGCAAACGGCAGCGACTTAAAGGCAACTGGAATAAAGGAAAGAAAAGAGAAGACTGCTGACGTTGATTTTCATCGAAGCTGAAGAGGCATACGTTTAAGGACTAACGAGAACATCCCCCGAAGAAAATCGAGCTACTTTGAATTTCGGCCATCGTGTCATCGGTCGCTACTTCGACAAGCCAGAAATTAAAACCCTTTGTCCTCTCTTTTTCTTTTCTATCCCTCTCTCTCTTTCTCTCTCTACCTCTCTGTCTCTTTTCTTCTTTTCTCTCCTTCTCTCCATCATTTCGGTATCTCGCTTCCGCGCGGAGGATCGATCGATATTTCGTCCCGACGGTGGCTATTAACGACACGCGTACTTTCATTCGCCCCCTCTCTCACTCCGTTTTTCACGCTACGATTGCTTCCAAACGTAACGTTAGGTGCGCCAACCCCCCTTTACGACCCCCGTTGCGCTTCTTCCATCAATGTCAGGTAGCGCGTGCTGAAACTCCCCTCGAATCCATCGGCCATCGATATCCTTCGACGGCGAGGACTGTGACACGTGACCCGCGGAGGCCGCGAATTCTCTCGTAACGTCACGCCAATCGACGCTCGATTTTTATCGGGTCACCTACGTCCGCCGCCCACTCCATTTCGCGAACGGGCCTTAGCCTATCCTATGACATATCCTTCCTCATACCTCGCGCCCTTGCCATCCTGCCGCAGCCCACTTTCAGCCCGCGGTCGCGTTCGCGTATGCGTTCGCAAACAGTCAATAAGAAGTACCACTGGGTCACGCGCGTACCAGGAAGAGACGAACGGAACTCGAATATAGAGATACTGTTCCCTTCGTCGCCGGGGAGGAGTGCACGAGTGATATTAAGAAACGAATTGTTACCGGTCGCTCTTCCGAGGATCTCGGTATTTTTACGGACGCGACACCGCGCGGAACACTGTTGAATATTACGAATAGATAAATAGTGAAGATAACTATCACCGTTGTTAGCCGTTTGTTGTTGTTGTTGTTGTTGTTGTTGTTGACATTATTGTTATTGCTAATACGTCAGCTGCCCATCCGCTCCCGCTGGAGTTGATGAACAGCGCGGCGGTGGTAGTGGTAGTAGTGGTGACGGATTCGTGAGGGATTCTCGCGCGCGCGGTCGCAAAGACACGTGTTCCTGCCAAATCGTGTCGGTAATTGACAGAAGGGGAAGAAGATATAGCGGATTCGTGTATATACACGAGAAAAAGGAAATAAACGCGCGGCAGGAAGTGGAGAGGAGAGGTGGCGCGTGTGCGAGGGTTTCGCGGGTGCGAGCTTGGCAAACAAACACAAGGAGTGTGCTGAAGCTCTCAATTAAGTACACCACCCGCCGGGAAAGAGCGATTGGATTCTTTGTGTACTCATCGAGATTCACGAGAGAATGGTAGTCGAGACCGGAAGAAATGGGCACGAGCTGGCTCCTTTAAACGACCACCGCCAACCCGCCCACAACGTGACGATCGTCACGACAGCGAGTCAAAATGTTGCCGACGGCCAGGACACGAAGGAAGAGAACAGGGCGGCATGGAGCGGGAAAATGCAATTCTTTCTCAGTATTATCGGATACAGCGTCGGTCTGGGCAATATTTGGAGGTTTCCTTACCTGTGCCAACAGAATGGAGGTGGTGAGTGTTATTGGGGTCGATCATGATAATTGTGTCGCACGGATGCAAGCGCGATCGTGTAAACTATATATATATATATATATATATATATATATATATATGTTCGATGTACGAAAATTACATTAATTGGGATTAACTGAGATTTATTGGTAAATTATACTATTTATGGGCTCTTGTATATGCTCGCTCGTGTTGCTATATTAGTAAGATGTATGTTTTTATTTTTGCGACCTTCGTGCAGCAGGCGACACCTCGGGGTGTTCTTGAACTATGTACGTGTCAACGGATAGCTAGGTAAACTCCAGCTTTTCCCGCGTGTATGATATATCTGTAACGTGTAATACACACATACACACATACATATACATATTTTCCACAAAGATATTTTTTTTATATAGCAACCACCGTTGCTGTAGCACGTTTTTAAGATAGCAACACGTTTTTTTGAGATGATCTACATTATTTATAATATTTATCTGAGAAAGTTGATAATAAATAAAAAAAAAAATATTGACGTGAAAAGATATTTTATGAAATTACAAATTTTGTGATTTTTTTTTTTGAAACTAGAGATTATTAGATTCCTGCAAATTACATGTCAATAACAGAATTTCTGTAAAAAATTCTGTATCTTCAGTGAAGAAAAACTAGATTTGTACTTTTCCACTGTTTACTTTTCAAGAATTCGGTTTTCTGAAGAGATGCGGAAAAGAATTTGAGTATCAACTTTTCTAAATTGATTTATTTATCATTTATACGCTCAGTGAAATGACAAGCGTTGACTCATGTTAACGTATATGTCAAAGTTGCATAGCGGAAATAGGTTTTGCAACTTACAATTGTCGTCAGCCTCTGTGGCGTCGAATGTAAAGAGCGAAAAAGAGCAAGGCTGCTCGATATGAGGGCAGTGGTGCCAGTATAAGCACATGGCTAACTATACTAGTCAATGACTATTTTCAGGTATCCCGCAGTTCCACGCCGGAGTTAAATATAACTGCTACGAAATATTTCGCGTGTTCCTTAGAGACGCATTCTCCTATCGATCAATTTAAGCGACTAATACGGTCAGCAACTGCGATGTTCTAAAACTCCCGCGATATATCGTATTTATTTTATATATATATATATATCTAACAAAATTATTTCTTGTTTCTTTTCCTTTCGAGTTTAATCTAATATATCTAATAAACTTAATATAAATAATAAAATACTTGCTGGCGTCACAGCAAATAAAAAATTAATATTAATATGGCAGGTCACGTGTGGCAGGTATTGTAACTGACGATAAATACTGCGGTTTCGCGCAGTTCATTTAATTTTTATTCACTCTTCAGTCCCGTCCGAGTATATTTGACCCGAGTCTATTTTATCTTTAAAATGAAAACTCTACATGGCTTTTAATATTTTTGAATTTCATAATTCTTTTCGTTTTGAACAGATTTTCTTGTAAAAAATCGTGATTCTGCTTTAATTAACTGTTCGTCATTAACGTTTTTGCTTCGTGTTTTTAATTGAAAGGTGGTGGACGTATTTGCCTCACGTTGTTAGCGTATCATCTTTTTATTAAATGCATTTTTTGCGCGGAAAATAACGTATGTATATTCAAAGGTATACTCGCACAAGAGTCTATAGACTCTTTTCCTCGCTACATAAGTAGAAGTTAATCATTCCATTTTTCAAGAGACAATATGATTGACGTCTTCATAAACACATGATTACACAACACCGTTTTGTATATTATAAAAAAAGTTTACAGCAGAAATATTTTTATAATTTGCGTAAATTGAATAACTAGCATTAGATATACTCAACATATACTAAAAATGGTGCGTCGCGACAGGTGAAATAAAGTAACGTCGAATCAATACGTAAAAGGGACATATGTTATTCATTCATTCGAGACAAAGATAGTTCAAGGTTACGCCTGATTTAATTCAATCTGAAAGTTCGACCAACTTCCAATCTTAGAAGATGTACGCTCAGCAATGTGACATTTTGTTTGGTGCCGCATGAAATACGAGTGCATATATATCGTAATCTGAACCTACGGACGTGAATTTTTCGGATGGAAAATACCGGGTAAAATTCACTGGCGCGCGAAAATCCGCTCCTCTAGCTTGAATTATTTTAAGCTCACCATTTCGGGCGGCAGCCCTTCTTATCAATCACGAACAGCTATTTAACATACGTCATTTTCGCGGAGGTAGGTCACGAAAAGTGCACGGGTGGCCTTCGCGTGATTATGACGTCCGAGGTTTATGCACGCCGAAATCATATCGGTTGCCATCCAGCAACGGCTCAGATCGAGTTTCCATTACCAGATTAGCATGACGCTCCACAACGTCTACCTCGTTGCCGTAGGGTAATACTTCTGTCTAAAAGTACCAGATATCTCACTTACGATCGAGATTCAGAATTAAATAGCATCGTGATTTCGTCGGATTTAATTTCGGGCGCGAAATCGAAAAAGCCCGCTTTAAACCAATTTCATTTCCGTTTTTTTAAAAAATTTAAGATAATTTGGGAGAGTAAAGATTTCTAAATTAATTAATATAAAATAATATACGTGTATATAATTTTATATATATAAATATTTATATTTATATTAATTAATTTAGAAATCTCCCAAATTATCTTAAATCCATATTTTTTAAAAGACAAAAATGAATTTGTTTTAAAATAAGCTTTTTAAATTCAAATAACGTTGCAACGATTTCTTTCGACTACTGATAGCCGCTGTACGATTTAATGTTAATCGATGACGCATTCGAAAATTTACACATACACAACGAAACTCAATATATATATATATATACACTGACATAAAATCGTAAAAATTGAACTTTGTTATAAATTCTCGATAGCAAAATGCGTTAATTATCGAACACCAAATTGTACAGCGACTGATCCAAGAAATCGCGCGGAGTCGCAAAACGTGGTCGATTGTGTTTCAGTCGCGATTTTCAGTCGCACACGGATACGCACACCTTTCGGATAGACGAGTCAAAGGTTCGGGTTTCAATGGAAATTTCCTCGTTCCGCGTCCGTGTCCGCGTCGCCGAACGCCCATCGATCGATCCATACTGTGTAACACAGAAAGCACGCGACGGCCTAACATCTGCCGCTGCGGTTCGCGGCTCTAACGTAATAGCGGCTTTAAACACAGAGGTGCCGAGTTACGAGCTATTTAGGTGTTAAACGACGCATCAATTACCGCAACATCGTGTTATCGCGAAGTTCGCGATGGATTGAGATAACGCAATCGCGATCGAGATCGACGTGCTCCAATTTCCTTGCATGTTTCAGTTTTTTTTTTTATTAATTCGCCAGTCTCTGAAGTCTCCATTTCCGCTAATTGTTGATTAAAGATCAGAACTAGCTAGAATTTAAGAAGCTACAATCGGAATATAATTAATTGTTTGGTCATTTTGGATGTAAAAGTATTAATGTTTTCTCGCAACTTTGTACGCAACTTCATCGCGTGATGTGTGCGTGTAAAAAAATGCGTATCTTGATACTTTCCAATCCGCGACCTTCTCCCTAGTTCTAGTTTGTATGCGAATGCCAAAAAAATCGCTGAAGTGGTAGAGTGGCTGAACGGGTTAGGACTTAGGTTGCTCGATCAATACAAGGCGCTCCAGCTCTCTCTACGACCGCGAAACTAGACATCTAGGCGCAAAGGGAGGAGAGAGGATCATGTTAGGGGCAAGGGATGCGAGAAAACAAATAAGATGACATTGTAAAGTAAAGAAAATAATCTAATAGATGAAGACAAAATATATCTAGTAAGCGAATAAAAAAATTATGATTTAAAAAGGTTATAGAAGATTTAAAAAGATTATAAAGGATTTAAAAAGATCATACGTACAGGACATACGTATACAATTAAATTTTTTTTTTTTTTTTGAAAAATTTAGATATTTGCAACATTGAAATTAGAAACCTACTGAAACAAACTGATATACTTATACAGGTGCGTATATTTTAGGTGCCTTCCTCATTCCTTTTTTCGTGATGCTCATCTTGGAGGGTGTACCCCTCTTCCTGATCGAGCTGGGTCTCGGACAACGTATGCGGCAGGGTGCCCTGGGCGTTTGGAACACAATACACCCTTGGCTAGGCGGTATAGGGATCGCGTCATGTATAGTGACGTTTTTCGTTGCGCTTTACTACAACGTAATTATTACCTGGTGTGTCTACTATCTCTTCAATTCGCTCGAGGTAAGCAGATCGATAAGGTTCGTAACACCACGATTGACGCCACGGTAATCTGCGTCGAGACGTCTTAAGTGACTCTTCCACTTCACTATTATATAATTTAAACTTAAATTGTATAATGGAAGCCACCGCTCATGGTGATACAAAGCGTTTAAAATCTGTCAGTACTTTTAATAAAATTTATGATATATTTTTATTAAATATTAGAGATTTGTCTATAAAAATATTATAGAAGAAGAAAATTAAGAAACTTTGTTTAATTAAAGAGTGTTAAATGTAAGCAGTAATATATTACTTTAAATAATAGCAATAATTAAAATAAATAGAATATTATCTTTAAATTTAATAAATGGCGTCCTCATAGCTTCTATCAATGTTCTTATAAAATTGCAGAATATTAATAAGAATATTAATTATCTTTTTTTCATGTGTCCGTTAGGCTATCACGATCAAATTTGGTGTAAGTATCAATTTCTAATAAATAATAGATCATGCACTACATTGCATATTTGCAGCTATTATTATTATTATTATTATTATTATTATTATTATTATTATTATTATTATATAAATTGCATGGGAGTGCTGTAGTATGTAAATCTTATCACAATGTCGGTCTTTCAGTTCAGCACTCAAAGTGTCGCTTTAGCTTTTACAACGCAATAACGGTACGTGTTAAAGCCTTTATTCATGATCTATTTGCATATTCTGATGCAATTTAGGAATCACTGCCGTGGGCAAAATGCCCGGAATTGGACGGAAAACCGGTTGAGGAATGTACCAGGAGTTCGGAGACCGCATATTTTTGGTATAGAACTACTTTGGACGCAGCACCGTCCATTGAGGACGGCCAAGGTCTGAAATGGTGGATCGTACTTTGTCTTTTGTTCAGCTGGATTGTCGTGTTCTTCATTGTCATGAAAGGAATACAATCGTCCGGCAAGGTAAGCCCTCAAGATAGATCAAAGCTGATACTCTCGATGTTTTTTTTATTATTATAGAAACGCCTATCAGTAAAATTAATCGTGCTGAAGAAATTAATTTCGCGATTTCCCTCTTCCGTCCATGGGATGACAAATTGCTCTTTCTTTTAGGTGGTGTACTTTACGTCCATGTTCCCGTATCTCGTACTGACCATCTTCTTCATCCGCGGAATAACGTTGAGGGGTGCGAGCGCCGGACTGGCGCACATGTACACGCCAAAGGTGACGATCGATCTCGATCGGAGCTGACCTTACGAGAGGAAAACGTTGCGAAATGCCGGACATTAGATGTGACATTTACTTTATTCATTCCTTTATTCAAGGTCGAGAAACTGTTGGAGCCCACGGTCTGGCTTGACGCGGCGACCCAGGTCTTCTATAGCTTCGGACTGGCGTTCGGTTCCCTGATCGCGTTCGGCAGCTACAACACTCCTGACAACAACTGCGTGAGGGACGTGATCCTGGTGAGCGTGTGCAACGCGTTTACTGCCATTTACGCGAGCGTTGTCATTTTCGCCATTTTGGGGTTCAAGGCAATGTCAAACGTGGACAAGTGCGTCGTCAGGTAATGCGACCGCAAGCGCGGCCATCGTTTCTAAATTCGCCATCGCGAAGAGGGTAGTGAGAAAAAGTCGTCCACGGCTGCGGAGATGTATGTCTTTAAACGGCCATGATAGCTGTTGCCGCTTGCTCGAGATAGAAGATATGCGTGGTCGTCGCTTTTGACAGATGTACTATTAATATATAATAGCGCACCTTAGCCGAAATCTTAATTAAATTAAATTGTAAGATGTAAAGTTATGTTAATGATGTACAAACAATTTACGCTAATACTATTAGAATAAAACTGCAAGAATCAATTACATTATTAACGCACATGTATTTACACTTACAATTTAATTTAATTAAATTGCGAGAGTCAGACGTGTCGACGGTTGAGCATTTAGAAACTTTAGGGAGGGATCGAGTCATAATGGGACGGGACGGGATATGTTGATCGTTGGCGAAGAACAGAGGGACACAGAAGATATGTTAAATTGCTTTTATTTTAGCGCAAGGGATATTCTGATAGAAAATGGAAAATGGAGTAATTCCACCCCATTCAACCTCGAGGACTATGAACTCTTTATGGGCGATTTCAATTCCTCGGCAATGAACTTCACAATGAAACCATGCAGTCTCAGTAAGGAGTTGGACAACGTGAGTATAACAATGTCACAAATTTGTTGTTCATACGATCGGAAAATAATTGACGATTTCTTTTACACAGGCTGCCGAGGGCACTGGACTGGCATTTATCATATTTACCCAGGCGATCGTGGAACTACCGGGCGCGCCATTCTGGTCTTGCATCTTCTTCATGATGCTTCTAGCTCTTGGATTGGGCTCGCAAATCGGTCTACTCGAGGGTATGCTGTGCGTCATCTTCGATATAGATCTCTTCAAGAGAATAAAAAAGCAATATATGACAGGTGATCAACTGTTGTGTCGTCAAAAAATTTAGTGAATATAAAAAAATGTAATTATTTATTTATATTAATTGTTATTTACGATGGCAGGTGTTGTCTGTGTTGTATGCTTCTTTGTGGGACTTATCTTTTGTACTGGTGCTGGAGAGTATTGGTTGAAAATGTTCGACAGCTTTGCCGGTACCATCGGTCTCGTCATTGTCGCCCTGATGGAAATGATCTCCGTTATCTTCGTTTATGGCCACGAAAAGTGAGTAACGCGACTATTCCATATTTGCGATTCTCTTCTCTAAATGAGATAGGTCAGCAGATTAATTGCGTGAATGATGTGCAGATTTACGAAGGACATCGAAGAGATGACTGGATATAAACCGGGACCTTATTGGCAATTTACGTGGCGATTTCTCGCTCCCATAATAATGGTTTGCATCCTCCTATTCAGCATTGTCTCTATGTTCATCAAAAAACCGCAATATTCGGCATGGAACGCGGCATTGGTGTGTAAAAAAATTATATATCTTAAAATAATAATATATAATTAATATATAATTAAAAATATAATATATAAAATTTTATATATATATAATAATTTATAATATATAATATACAGGGTGTCCGGCATATCATCTCTCGTGTGCAGGTAGAGCTAGTAAAACTGAATAGAAAAGTCTTGTATCATTTTGCAATTTTCGCGATAATTATCGAGTTATTAATTATTAAAAATCATCATATTAGCCTGGCCCACTGGCAAATGCAAGCGAGCGGTAAGATATTTCCGCTCGGCGATTAGCGTTGCTAGGCGTGCGAGGAATTGTTTTCTTCAATATATTAGCTATTGCTGCTAATACGGTGCCGGACAGCCTGTATATATAGTGTGTATGTATATATATATATATATATATATATATATATATTTTTATAATTTTATATATATATAATTTATATATATATATAATTTTTTACATATATACACACACACACACACACAAAAGAAAATAAATAATATAAAATAATATAATCTTTTATACATAATCATATACTTTATAAAAATATTCCGCTTTGTTTTTAGGGTGAGGCAATACCTACGAATTATCCCGGCTGGGTGCTGGGCATTGCCGTCGTTATTATCTTGGCTGGTATTGCGCCGATTCCTATCGTTTTCCTTCTACGACGATTCCAATTAGTGAAACTCGATGTTGACATCCATCAGGGCAGTATTCGACGTATAGACACCACCGTTTCCACGAAGGAAATGATGGGAGACGTTGACGTGAGTACAGCTTGCCGTTGCAATCGTAGCCATATGTATTTTATATGTAGAAATCTAATGAGCTACTTTGGAAGATATGTGTAAACATGAAATTGCGCGCGGAGAAAAGTATCATCCGCAAAAATAGCGGTTGTGGCTTGTGGTCGTGTTTCGTGATGGAATGTGTGTAAAGTTCGCGAGGCGGACAGTCCACCGACTGGTCGACTCGAAGATAAACGAACGGCACGTTGCCCCTTCCCCCTTGAGCTAATTGTTTTGGACGAGAATAGCGTTTGCCCCTTCTCCCTTAAAGTAATTGTTTTGAACAAGTAGCGTTGTACCCCCCCTCCGAGATAGCCTGTCTCCAAACGGAGTAGCTTAATTAGCGCACCACGGGTTAACGGATGTCATGGCAGTTGATCAGCGGCGTGGCCTTGCGCGATTAATACAGATTCGTAAATTGTTCGACGTTGCTTACATCGATTCCACCCGAGCTGTTGCGCAAGCTGTTTCTCATGGTGAGCCAATTAAGCGTGCGTACGTGATACGCGATGTCTAGGTAATTCACAATTGAACCTACGATCTGCAGTTGTAGGTAAGCATCCGTTCTGTCTGTGGTAACGTCGATTCCCCTCGATATCCCCGTAGCTACGTTACACGTGAGTTCGCAGTATCAACTTTTGAGAATGCATCCTGTGAATGTTACTTCTAGTGCATTCATCGTCATACGTGCACGATGTCAGCGTAATGTCGCGTAGCATCGTGGCATCTAGTCTCTGTCTCCTGATTTTCCGTTTCCCCCTCTTATCACGCGATAAATCATACTCACGTTTCAAAATCCCGATGAATTAACTGCACGATTTAATAATGAACGAATACTACGCCAACACCTTTAAATGAATCTGAAAACTATGCTCCTCGTAATAAACTGTCATTATCATCATAGAATGCATGACATAGATTTTTCGAATCCTTATAATGTAAGATGAATGAATATTTGTTGTGTTAAGAGAACGATCCGACAAAAACGATTAGCGCAAATGTGAGGTATTTCAAAATTTAAAATATATATTTGCCTGTTTATTTCTAAATGTATGTCTCTAAGAGAGATATTCATGTCATATCTCCAAATTAATAAGATTTATAATCACAAATTACAAAAATTAATTACAAAATGAATTCTATCAGTTTGGACAAAATAATTGCGATTTATTTATATCGAGATGTTGCCATAAAAAATTAAATATAGATTTATAATATTTAATGTGATGGATTAGCATGCTTGCTTTTGGTAAGTATACTCGACCCGAAGTTTGATCTGATTAGCATGTCAAACATGACAATTCCACAATTCTCATCTGTCATCAGGATTCACATTATGCTTCACCAGGAATGAAGCTTCTCCAGAAATGCTCATGTATGTATAGGATAATTGATCGGTTGAGAATTAAAAGTGGTCTGTCAAAATTGCGTACATAGATCGTTCTACGTCCTTGTTCAGTTAGCCTTCGTGTTTTGAGGAAATAAAGAAGCAAATAACTCAGAAATAGAAGCTATTTACGACTCTGTAATCGCAAGCTAAAAATTTATAAAACTTATAAAAACTTATAAAAATGACAGTTCAGAGAACTCTCATCAGAAGATTATAAATAGCTTTGGTTTAGAAGTACTATTTGTTTTTTTTTTATTCTTACATGATGATGGTGCAGTCGAAAGCCGAATATAATTTATGTAAAACTTGGATCACTTATGATACTGAACCTTTCAATTTTTGTCGAGGCTTACACACTTTGACGATTTTGAAGTTGAAATAAAGTTTCCGTTTACATATAATTGAAAAGAATCTTACTATAAATGCGTTTGTAAATTGTAACAAAAGTAAACAAAAAAGTAAAATTATTTTGATTATTTATACTTTTTCGCTCCAAAAGTCAAGATCGTGGCCTCGTATAATTTTCTTAGTTGATTTATCATACTTTAATAAATATTTAATAAAATTGAATTTTTTTATTTTCAGCTTGATGAATATCATGATCGGCTCGAGGACTTCCCGGAAGAAGATGAGGATGTAAACAGTGATGATGATACGAATACCGCACCGACTATGAGTAAAATAGCTAACAAAGCGATGAAGGGTAGGGCTTTCAAAATGGAAGTCATGAACTTTTAAGAATGCATAATCGGTGAAACTTCTTCCATTTGTTTGTGAGTTGTACGAGATTAGATATTAACAATGATTATACATATATAAAGATTAATTTATTAAATCATAATCTATATTTGGAATATTTATTCTATTATATATATTATATAATGAGATATATGCATATAAACAAAACATTAATTTTATTTTATGATTATTAATTTAAATATTTACAGAAAGTTAAATTTTTATATTCATAATTAATTTAATATAATACACACATATCATGTATATATTATTATCTTACCATTATTTCTGTCTTGAATTAATTAGTATTTGAAGAATCATGTTTTATTAAATTTTTTTATTTAAAATTTTTAACTTTAATGTAAAGATTTAAAGGATTTGATCTTTATATATCTATACTTATTTATATATCAGTGCGTCTCTCTAACATGGAGTATTTTAAGTAAACGAACAATAAATAAGCGATAAATACTCAAAATTATTTAAAATTCTGTTGGATGTGAGCTGACGATGTGAGTGAATCGCATCGAATGCAAATCGACATGACTAACAAATGTATTTGCGCACATGCGTTTAACATGATTTGTATTTCTCAAGTTTAACGAGGGAAAATTCGCCTTCGCTTATTGTTCGTTTGCTCGAAAAGTAGAGTGCGTCGATCGCTCTTCTCGTATATATACGTAAATCTTTGTTAAGTGGACATAGGTTAAACCGCTACAAATCGAGCTCAATTTGTCGGATCGCGACGCCACTAAAAGCAATATGTAATACGGAATATGTTTTAGAGGTGTAGCGCAGGAACGACCAATCGCGTCGCGACGGTTTAGTATTGAAACTTTACCGTCGTGTGTGACACTTCCAGGAAAAAAAAAAAATCGCGAATTACCAGGATGGATTATATGGTAGACGCATATAGCGGACAAAATTAGCGAAGAAAATAGAACGTTCCGGCTTTTTAGTATCGCGATATGGAGACGATCGGATGTGGGTTCCTTGATTTCATCCGAGTCAATTCGATTTTAATTAAGCGCGATTTTTTTTTATAGATCGGTAGTTTGATCTACGAAGAAGATGAGAGACGGTTGGGGAGACTAGACAATAAAGTTCAACGTAGTCGAATTGTTAGCCAAACGTAGCCGATTTCTTTATTGCTTTCTACATGGTCCCGACAAAATGTGTACTTTCGAGGTTCTACCTTTCGCATGTGATTGATAAGTCTAAAATTGATCGACCTTGCTTTCGACAGCTTAGATAAGTAGTATAGTGTCAGATACTAAACGAATTAATTTCTATTTTTTTATTAATTTTCAAGTATCTAGTATCTACTTCATATCTTTGCTTAGCAATAATAAAAAAATTATTTCCAATGTAAAACGAATATAAGATATTGTATATTTTTTTATAAAATGTACATATGTATGAATATGCTTAAGTGGAAAAACCAATTTTCTTGCATATATGTATATGTATTTGTGTACAACATAATATAAATTATTATATATATAATTATATGCATATTATATCTATATTATATATATATATATATATAGTCTTATATATTTAATTTAAAAATTAATTAGTTTAGTATCTCATAAAAAGTAGAAGAAAGGAAACATGGTCGATTAAATCTATTTTAATTAATAATACGTTCGGCGTTCAGTTCGACGAATGATTACGTGAAATACGCATAAATTACATTTTAATTGGTAATCGAATTACATTAAATTATGCGAGAAAATAATTATCCTTACTGGTTCTAAAGCTATGAAAGTTACTTTTTATTTTTATTCATGTACGCGATCATCGTTAACCACGGGATATCATTACTAATTTAACGGCTGAAGAAGCTACCAGGATTAAACGTTTTAGATTTTGTTACTGCTAATTCAATTGAAAGAAATGAGAGTTTGTAACATTGCGATGAGCGGTGCCATTGTGACATTTCGATAAGCTGTATTGAATTACCGGTGCAGGATATGCTGGTAGAATAAATAAACTTGGCATCATGTTGCATAAAATATCTCACGCTTCCACGAATGAGCGCGATTATTCGTCTATTTCATCTATTGCAAGATTGATAGAGTTTTCTTTCTTCGCGAGCTAAAGCCGTCGCGTGCGGGGCGCTCAGCATCGTTTGGCTGGTCCAGCTATTTTAGGTACGGAAATATTGTATACCGATTCCGCGCTAGGATGATCAACGTGTGTCGGTATGCCGAGCCCTATCCCTTAGATTCTCACCCGTGAGACAATGTGATGACACGCCGGCGTGGAGAGAAACGCCGGTCGAAATAACCGTAATGTCAATAACAAGGAAGAGAGAATGTAATTCTGCGGAGTCCGCGTTTTGCGTTGCCGTTTTTTGCGAATTCCTGTGCGGGGTGTTCGTTCCTTCGTGCGGGCGCGGGATCTACGATCCAAGCACGGGAAAACGCCACCATTGATCATCCTCTGTCTTATTTATGTATTGTACATACTTCAAACTGCGATTGATTGGGCCGCGTAAATCGCCGTGATTAATTCGCCGACGATCGGATTAGTCATCGGTAGCTGCGCGTGCGAGCGCGTCCGCAGCTTCCGTTTTGGGATTTGCGAGGGAGATGGATGCGGAAAATGTAAAATAGAGGCGATCGGAAGATCATTATATTAATGACATTACGAATTCGGTGAAACGAATGCGTAACGCGTGTGTGCCATTGTAAATAATAATAATAATTCGTGGCGTTACGCCACAGATCGCATCTAAATTAATACCTCGTGAGGTACCTATTTTTCGAATCGCTTAGGATAGTGTGACGACGTCCGTAACTATTTACTTTCTTTCCTCTTTACTAAGTAAAAAAGAGCGTAATTGCTCTTCGTGCACGAGGGACATAAATTTACAAGTTACGTTGTTTAAGAACAGACATAGGCAGGTCGTTGCGCAAACTGTTTCTTTTCCACAAATATGAGTTGTACGATAAGCGATAGTTATTCGTCGTTCCGAGGGAATCGATGAGATAACGTTGGCTAAATGCAAAACACGCGACGCAGCAAACGGACTTGTCCTTAGATGTCGTTATATTACCTGTTTAAATTTAAGATCATACCGTCCGAGATCATCCCACATTATACATATATTTCAGATGTAAAAAAAAATCGCATCATTTTTGTATTATTAATTTAATTTTAATAATAGCTTTAAATAGCGCGCGTTACATTTAATAGCATATTTATAATTTTGAAGATTAAATCAAATTTTCTTTTTTTTTTTAATTTAATTAATTAAATTAATAATTATTTCTTCTAATTTTATTATAATTAAGAAAATATATCAGATAATCGATATCAGTGAAATGACGGAAAGGAATTTTTTTTATTTTGGAGAATTGAGAAGTGTTCTTATTTGATATTATTTTAGATCTAAAGGATTAATATGATGTACATTAACCGTTATCATTACTGATCAGTAATTATTAAATATATTTGGTATCTTAGACCACAAAATTTAAACTTTTCCTTTCAGCTCTCGTTTGTATGCGGAATGAACAAATGATTGAAATTACATCTATGCAATAATATTTCCTAATTTTTATGTTCTAAAGTACCTTAGTGAACTGATAAAGATAACCAACATTAGGTCCAAGAAAATTATGAAATACGGAAACGGTCGAACAAGGAAGGAAAGAATCTATGTGTGAATGTGTGTATGTGAAAAAGAGAGGAAAACAGAGAAAGAGAGAGAAAAAGAGCGAGAAATCCCTCGTCACTAATTTGTGTCAACTTCTTCCATGTCATCTATTAAGGAATATCTGTAATCGTCACGTGACATTCCTTTTTCTCGAATTCTCAAATTCTCCGCGTATATTTGTAAACTCCTCAAAATCGTCCTTAACGATTTAACAATTGAAGAATTTCAATACAACGTTTTTTGGGCCTACCTTCCTATCGGATTAAAAAAAAAAAAATTTAAATGGCACCGTTGAACACAGAGAACACGCTTGTTTTTCTTGTTTCGGTATCCATGTTCGAGTTTCGCTTAAAGTATTCGTGTGTCCGATGCGCTCGGTAATTCCTCGAAGTGATATGTACATATAGTTACAAAATGACATAATTAATGTTGCATAGTTCTGTCTTAGGCTGCTGAAGTTCAGTTACGTGCACTCCTCGTCGGAAAAGAGATTCCCTCTCCCAAGCGAAATTTTCTTAAGTTACATAAGCGTTAAGAGAAGAACCGAGTATTATACTTTCGTTCGGATTAGGTTTATACTATGCGTAACGGTAAATTACTTTAGTGCGACGAGATCGATTTCGATAGTAAACGAGTACTTCCGATTGTATTTAATTGCTCGACACACTATGTACTACGTTTTTGATAGCGCGGATGCTCAAATTGTAATTTGTCCTCGAACTTGAGCATTGTCGCAATACTTTTAGCGACTGATACTTTAGACGTTTTACTAGGACACAGTGTACACAAGATTCAAAGCGTTTAAATAAAAGCTTATTTATTGCCGAAAGTGCGTTGTTCTTTGATTTAACTTTAACTTTTCAGAAAGGTACAGACTTGCGTTACAATAATTGTTAAATAGAAGTTTAATGAGAACTTTGAGATATGCACGATTTTACGAATATTTTCTACTCGAGAGACTGTCACAATTGTTGTAAGAAAAAGCTTATTAAAATTTATCAAATATTTAAATCTCGTGAAAGACAAATTTATTATACGTAAAACTTGTGAAATGACAACTGACTTAACGTTCCTACTCGACTTCGCGATTTTGATTATCGTGTGCGCATGCACTCTCTCCCCGCTTTATCACACATATTCGAACTATCTTTGATAGAATATACAGTACATATCTTCTATCTTTGATAGAATATACAGATATTTCCTATCTTTTCACAAATAGTAATCTTGATTATCTCCGCGATATGGTATTCGATACGATAGTGTCGCTGTTTACGAGACGTAATGCGATCATCGAGCCCTCCCACGTAATATATATACGGCAAAATCTTATCTGTATAGTGAATTACCAAGTCACATAACGTCAGCTATTTAGTAGAATGCACTGAAGTGTACGGTGCGCACCGACTCTCTTATATCGCGCGCGTAGTAATCTTTTTCTTTTTTTTTTTTTTTTACGATTTCGGAAATGACTGCTCGAGGTAAAAGCTCTGATATGTGCCATTCAGAGAGCATAGATGGGAACGCTTGTAAAGTGAAGGACTCTGATAAAAATGGGACGGAAAATTATCGCGATAATGATACGTTGAGGAAAGACTCGACGAAGTTTTTCGTTAAATATCGCGATCGGGTTTACAATATTTCCAATTTTTTGAATTATCATCCCGGTGGAAAAAGTACGCTCGTACGTTTCAAGGATCAAATCCTGGATGAGGAACTAGCAAAAAATCCTCACTCTAAATCCGCCTACTATCTTCTCGAGGAGTTTGCTGTCCAGCATCAAGAGAGATATAATGAATGCGAAGTGAGTGATTTGTAAATGAGAAATAACAGAACATTTATATTACAAAAAATAAATAATTATATGCGTACGTTATATCACACGTGCGGACCTTGATGTCTTTATTGATATCCATTTTAAATTATCTATAATTTGCATCGAGTGTCAGTAGATGTGACTCTATTTATAATTTAATACCATTATGCCATTATGCCATGTGTTTTGTATGCGTGAGTTTTAATGTATATTACAAAAGACACGGGTGAAGTATGATAATTTTCGTAGCTCTTAAGTAAAACATTTTAGTTAAATTAAAAAAACCTACTTGTACATTTTGATACAAAAGATCGTCCAAAAAATAAAAAAAAAAAAAATAATCATTATTAATTGTAACAAAGAAAACATTTATCAAATTATATATTATGATGAAGAATATTCCTTCTATAAGCTAAAAATAAAATAATATTTTACATTGCTTGTCAAATAATTTGCACGTAACATGTGAAATCTATCTAGAAGGATTGGTTTATCTCCAAGTTTATCTCATTTCTACGAAACGTACATTCACGATATATAGATAAGAAAATATTGAGATAAGTTCATATAAAATCGCACATATTTGATTTCGCAATATCGTAAAGTTATTTTTATAATATTCAAACGCTTATAACAAATTAATAAAAAACGCACGCTGAAAAGATGAAAATGATCGTGCGTCAAATAAATCATAATTTTTTTACCAAACTGATGCTTATGAAATCTTTATTTCAGAATCTGATAAACTGGAAGGCGCCAATCCTGTGGCAAGTGGGCTTTATGGGCGATCGATACTGGGAATGGGTAAATCTTCCAGTAGACCGACCTATTCGATACTTCCAATCAGAAATTTTAGAAATATTGTCGGTAACACCATGGTATATCTTACCAATTGTTTGGTTACCCATAATTGCATATTTTCTTTATATGGGTTGTGTATCAAAAATTTCGACAAATATTGGTAATTCAGATCGTAATATTTACAGAAATTTATTTAAAGGAATAATAAAGTAACACCGCACAAAGTTTGATTTAAACGTGTTTTGCGCAAGTTTCAATATCACGCAACACATACATAAAAGATCTTTTCAGCAATCACGATGCAAAATATTTTACCGTCATTCGTTTTTGGAATATTTATCTGGACCGTTGTGGAATATTTTGTTCATCGAAAAGTATTTCACTTTCAACCGCCGCATAATTCGAAGTTACTGATTACTCTGCACTTCTTATTCCATGGAAGCCATCATAAAGTAAAATCCGCGGACGCTCATTTGATATTTTAAGCATATATTAATTTTATCTATTATAAATCAGATTTATATCAATAGGCGCCATTAGATGAACGAAGATTAGTATTTCCGCCGACATTCAGTGTATTTGCGGCGGCAATTATTTGGCAACTTTATAAGGCCGTATTCCCGCTAACTGTAGTTTATCTTATCGCCGCTGGTACTATGACGGGTATTTAAATATTTATAAATTTTTATTTTATTAAAATATACATTATATCAAAATTAATAAGTTGCGTAACCGAATGTCTTTATTTTACAGGATATCTGTGTTACGATTTGATACACTATTACTTGCATAATGGTGCACCAAAAGCTGGATCATATCTATACACCATGAAAAGAAGACACAATTATCATCACTTTGTACACCATGATCAAGGTAATTAATTGAAATTACTGTTAATATACAAGAAATTAATAACTCTATTATCTCTTACAGGATTTGGAGTTACCAGTGAATTGTGGGATCGATTATTCAAAACGAGTTTAAGTTTGCGAAAATTAAAAGAACCTTTAAAATGGTGAAGTGACAATGAAGAAACTGCCACAATATTTATATTTATTGATATAATATTCATTTGATCAATTTTTATTGTATAAATAATAACTTATTTATAATATAATCACAATTATAAGTACATAATATCTTTTACAAATAATTGCGCCTTGTATAAACTTAACTTAATAAGTCTCAGTTCCATCGCTTTAAGTACATAAATCGATAAGAGATTCATTAGAGTTTTATAGCATATTTAAGTAATTAAATAGTAAGTTTTTAAGATAATACACTAATATAGAGAGTCGTAAAATAAAATATTGACAAATTTGTATTTTGACAGCTTTGCATTTATATTCACTTGATTAAATAAATGTTATACTAAAGGCTTTGGACCAGCAAAGTTGGTATCTTAAGTACATAACTCATGGTATCTATTATTCCATGATATCCATTTATCCATTTCACGCCTAATATCACATACATCCAAAGTTAACAAAAAAAAAAAAAAATACATGTACAATTGTTATTGAGATCTCAAAGCACATCCATATTGCGGCATTTCGCCATTGTTAAATACATTATACCTGAGTACGAAATTCACAAAGGACTCATATATTGCAACTACCTTAATGTTTATACAATGCCATTGAATTGTCATGCATCACTGTGCTTCGGTTTTGACAGTCTTTCTACCCATACTTAGTTGTGAAAATGTACTTTTATTAGTGGGAGGGTTCAGCTTGGATGATAAATATACAAATGCCTCGAACAGGGTAGACCTATCCATGACATTTACCTCGTAATGCTTAATCTTTTCTCTAGTGCACCAGTTAGTCGCTTTACTCGCAGTGTTTTCTAAATTATTCAGCACGGCATCGGTTTTCGTTGTCCGATTGCCGATTACAATCACAGTTATCTCCTTCTTATCCTTATTCTTATCGATGTCCTTTTTGAGCGGAAAGAGCACGTCGAGAGACTCAGGTTTGCCAGTGTCGTATACCAGGACATACCCGTCAGCGAAGCCAAGGTAGTGTCGTGGAAGCTGCTGATTGTTTACATTGCTCTGTAAAGATTCAAGTCCAGCTGTGTCGTAGAACCTGACTTTCTCCTTTGTGCCACGATCAGTCTCAATGTTGGCGACATAAATGTCCTCGATTGTGGGATGGATTTCCTGCGATCGAGATTAGAATTTCAACATTAGGATCCTGTACACTTATCATAGCGATATAACCTAAGCGCATACCTTCTTCGCGCTGATATTTCCATAAATGAGCTGCTCCAGTAGGGCGGTCTTGCCGACTTCTTTCATCCCACAAACGACTACCCTAGTAGTCTTCCCCATATCCGGATCTTCGTTACGTATCGACTCTCTCGCGTAGCGATGACATTAGAATCGTCTGGCACCTCTTCACCTGATGGTTGTCCCGTTGCGTCAAGTGCGCGTGGGAATCATTTCCTGCGTGGAAACACACATGCCAAATGCTCACAGCTGAGCTGCGTGCTCTTCATTATCTACCAGCGAGAAGTCTCTTTATATTATAACCGGAGAGAAGCCTGAGAGTGGTAAAGACGGACGGATATGGACACGACTGTCCGTCTTTATCACTCTTGCGTCTAGCACGAAAGAGAACCACAAAATCGTACACATTACCTACCTGCGAATAAGATTACAATTAAAACGCAGTCATGATCACTTTCAGGCTTCTTTCTGTTATAACATCCCAAACGATACAGATTGTTATGAGCTCAAAGAGAAAATTCCTTTCCGGTAATTCAAAAAGGATTTTATAGAAGTGTACATTTTATAACTTTTGTGAAGTTAAATCAAAATTGCTCTGAAAAAAATTCTTTTTCTATTCGTAATTAATTCGAAAAAAATAAATCACTCATAGCACGCGAATAGTACATGACAGTATCGATAGATGGATGTAGCTGAGTTTATTTCTCATAATTAAAAATTGTACAGGTAGAATAAAAGGCACTATATTATAACATTTTTAAACCATGCTCTGATGAAAAAAGGATAAAATGATAAGATAATAGATTTCTTAGAATCACGATCTTCCTGTTCCGAGTTCGCTGTCAAATGACAACTGTGAGAACAAACGTATGATTATAAAAAATATAAGTAACAAATAATATGAATAATATAAATATCACATATTTTTTATAGACTATAAGACATAAACATATGACAATAATTGATCATAAAGATTATAATAAAATATTACATATCCATATGTACATTGATTTGTACATTTTATTATTTTATCTCTTTGGACAAAATGTTTGCGCATATAGTATTACGGCAGATGCAATTATTTTCTTTGCAAAATGAACAGAATGATATTATCCCAGTCAGCATAATGTAGAATATAGGTAGACTGGCAACAAATTTGAGAAAATGTTAGTCGATTGAGCTCATTTCGCATTCTTTTTACGTTTTCTTAACAAAATCTGTTAACATTCTAGTCAACAGACTAACAACACAAAATCAAGCAGATTGTTAAAATCTATCGGCAGATTGCAGAGTCTGCTTGATTTCTGATTTCAATCTGTTATTAAATTGTGTTGTACACAGATCCTGTTCAATTCTTGCTGCCAATCTGTCGGCCGGTTAGCAGGCTCTGCTTAATTTCTGCTGCCAGTCTGCTGGCAAGTAACAGATTCTGTCATATTTCTAGTAGCAATTCGCCAATATCAATGAATATGAATATTACAGAATCTGTTGTCTTCCTAGCATCAGAAATTTTTTTAGCATATTAGCAGACTCTGTACATAATTTGTCTCTTCATATTCGGTTGTCGGCCCATATGTACATATAAGAATAAAGAATAAGAATAAATTGTAACGATTATCAACATCGATGTCAATATCTTTTGTAGAAACATTACTAATGATTAGTCTATTAAATAACACTGTGATCTATTTTGCGCTATTGAAAGGAGATAACCGGGATATCCCGGAAGAGTACATTTTGATGTCTTATCAAAATTTTAAGGCGTTATGTATTTTACATAGAGCAATCTTATACCTAGTTTTTGTTATTCTTAAAAGATTTCCTAAATCATCAATGTAATAACAAATCTTTATGAGATTAAATTTAATCAAGAAATGATTTCTTGAATATATTCAAAAAATGATAAAAAATACTATAAGTAAATTATTAGTAATTATTAGCAATACTTAATCCTGTCCAATCGTATAATGCTGCGAATATACCTATTGTCTGTTATAACAGATTGCAAATCTAATTTTAATAAACTGTTATAAACATTGTTGTGTGTTGCAAATAGACAACAACACTGAAAACTGGATTTAATATAAAAGTTGAAATAAAACTTTTAAATATTTTTAATAAAAGATAAATTTTATTTAGAAATTTATTAATATTATTTTTAAAATCTTATAATTTAAAACAAATAAAAATTTTCACTGAAGTTAATAAAATAGTGAAGGTTAATAAAATAGTGAAGGTTAATAAAATATTTATAACATTTGATCGAAACATTATATTATCACATTAAAATACATGTTAAAGTAATAGTGATAAGCATGTTTAAATTTATATTACATTTTAACTTACATGCTCCTTTACATGCTATGTATGTTTAAAATTTTTAATGTTTTGAATGCAATATTATTTATTATAGTTCTATTTAGAATTTTTAATTCAATTGAATGAATTGTTACATGTTGAGGTTTACATCTTTCCTACTAATCATTTTGTTACAGCGTGTTACGTCAATTTTACAGCCAGGTATGACACCAATATAAAATTGTGATAAATGTGACGTGTATTATACATATATGCATGTATACATATATTACACACATATACATATATTACATATGCACATATATTACGAGTGATTCGTGCTATTTGCCGCTTGAAGAAAACAATTCCTCTAGGAATGATGATCGCCGGGCTAATACGGTGATTTTAGAAAGTTTAAAAAATAATAACTCTATAATTATCGCGGAAATTGCAAAATGATAGAGGGCTTTTCTACTCAGTTTTACCAGCTCTACCTACCCAGATGACCAATACCCCGGACCGGACCGGACATCCCATATATACAAAGTAAATCTTAATGGATGTTCCAACCTTTTACCGTAGAATGAGTTACCGACTGTAATCCATTTTCGATCCATGATACGGAAACTGCTCGGATCGAATATATTTTACAAATATATTTCTTATGGAAAAATTGCATAAATTTTTTATTATATTTATATTTATATAAAAATATTGTGCAAAATACTTTTTTTATATAGGAAAATATAATTATGCAATTTTTCTATAAGAAGTATATTTGTAAAATATATTTGATCCAAGCAGTTATCATCATGGGTCGAAAATGGACTATAATCGGTAATTCTTTCCATGGTAAAAGGTTGACACACAGGGCATCTTAATGGTGTGCCAACCAAAATATGTGCCAATGATATAATATATAAAGTTACGTTAGCAACAATATTTAATATATATATATATTTTTTTTTTAAATATTACACGTAAATTTTATATATTATATCATTTGCATTGTGTCAATAAACATTTTCAAATTTAAGATTTTGAATATTATTGATAACTGACAATAAAGAAAAATAATTAATAGGTTATATATAATTATAAATAAATTATGAAAATTTATTTTTAAAATATTAGAGCATATAATATTATATATAGACACATATATAATATTATCAAATGTCGAGTTATTTAGTTTTCAAAAACCTCTCGAAGAAAGAAACATGTTTCTGGATTTCGAATAGTCGTTTTCCTATCTTTTGATGAATGTACGAAATTTCTTTAAGAGAAACATTAGGAAACACAGAATTTTTCACCTGAAACATACACATACACATACATAGAATATGTTACGTTTATTGTCACTATATAATTTATTATTGTAGCATATATGAAAGCCAATATTTATTCAGAAGATGAATATCTCATATTCATCCAGAAAACGAAAGTACTGTTGGAAATAATATATTGAAAAGAAAATCATTAATCCAAAAATATGTTGTCAATGAAAGCTTTAAGAAAAAGAAATTGATCAGCGCAAAAGAAAATAAAAAAATAAATTATAAAAAAATAATCGAAATATTCATATTCATATCTCTAATACCATGTTATATTATAATCTTTTGTTATATTATATGTTATATTATAATCTTTTTTAATATTTTTAATATTTAATAATCTTTTTCTCTCTTTTCTTCTTTCTCTCTTTTAAAGATGGTATACTACATATACATATAAAAGTTACCTTATCAAGTTGCTCTTCAGAATATATATGATTAATAATGTCTATAATTCCTGCGATTACACCGATTTCTCTGTAAAAACAAAACAGATGTATAATTACTATAACAAAGAAAATTTTATGAACTAATATATATTTAAAAAGAAGATATTATTACATAGGTATTAAATTTGCAAAATTTTTTAAAATGTAATTGAATATGTAATTATTTTTCAATTGTTTTGCAAAAATTGAATGTAAAGCTGTAATGCGATCTTCTATCCTATTCAAATGTCTGATTTTTTCGATGTATTCATAAATGATATAATGATCTTTAGAGCACGCTAAAAATTCTATAATCTCTTTATCAGTTTTAGCTATTTCAAATACTCTGTTCCAAGTATGACTGTCCGCTATTTGTAATCCTTTACAATATGTCCATGACTTCCAGTATGGTAAAACACTAAAATATTTAATAAAATAGGAATTAATGTATTTTATGACACAACTCAGTATTTGAATACTATCTAAATTTGCAAATAATAAATATTTTTTCACATCACAACCTCTTCAAAATAAAGGATAGTTTGATCAATCTCGGATCAAATCGAGAAAGATGTAAGAAAATAATAAGAAGTATAAATCACAATTCGGGCGAAACTAAAAACAATAAAATGAAAAATCCATGTTCGCATCTGGAATCTATCAATGACAAGCTACGCGTTTTTTTTTATAGAGCCATGTGTCATCTCAATAATTTAATATTTATTACCTAATATATATAGTAATAAAAATACTATGTATATTATATATAATATTATATATATTTTTTAAATGCTTATTATATTTATAGGACTTATTAAATTATACATATGTATATATTTTTCAAATGCTTATCATATTTTGGACTAGAGAAATGATAATTGTATAAAATATTACCCTTTATAATCAGACTCAGATAAAGACTCATTCAGATGTGCCTTTAATGTGACAACGGCAGTATATTTACATACATGAGAATCTAAAATGCATGCCCATTTTGCGGCCTCTTGTCTTAAAGATTTATTAAACGCAGTATCATGAATCGATTCATCATAAGTTAGGTATTCCAGAACAGAATCAAAGAGTGTCAGGAAGTGCATCTGAAAATAGACAACATAATCTTTGTAATACTTTATTATTTATTCATGAAAAAAAACGTAATGTATGAAAAATTATACATGTTAATGCAAGACATAATTTTATTTTAATTATTCATAATATATAATAATTAAATAAAAAATATTGTCTCATTTTTTTTATTTAATATCTTTATAATAAGTCACCTTTTCAAATTTTTCTTATACAAAGCTTTCAATTCATTTCATATATTTTGTTTTAAAATAAAATAATTTTATTAGATAAGACCATTTTTACATTCAGGAAATACTTAAATCACGAGTTTTTTAATTTGCAATTAATGTTTGTTATAAATCGATATGTAAAAAATTGTATGTTGAATTAAAAATCAAATGTGACATTTTTAGCATTAATATGTGGCAATCGTTTTGTATATATCAGTAAAATATTTTTGTATAAAGAATATATATATTTATAGAATAATTTTATAGAAAAATATTATTAAAAATTTAAAAATTTCTCATTTTTAAAAATCAATATTCTAAATGGAATAATATAAAAAAATATAATTAAATGTTTCTAATTATATACATTTTCAACTTTTATATTAAATTAATATTTGTCACAACACTTAAAATAATTAATCATATAATTTTTATTAAAAAAATATTTTCATACTTACCTTTACATTATTACTTTTTCGAAACGGAAGAAAACCTGATATATCTTCGATAATTTTAAATAGAGGATACCATGGTATGTAATCTGTCTCTTTTGAAAGATAAGACGTAAGTCTTTTGAAAAAAACAAAATCAAGTTTTTTTGTCGATAGAAAATAATATGCGTCATCGATGAACTGTGCACGATTTAAAGGATGTATATCAGATGAAGTTGAGTGTAGAGAGTATAAAATCTTTTCCCATAATTTCTTGTCATATTTTACACGATAGTATCCTTTTATAATAAACAATGCACAATATTATGTAAAATCTTGCTGATATGGATAATTATAGAAGTATATTAAATTTATTGATTTATACTTACCACTTTGTTGAATGTTAACAATAATCCAATGCTTTTCTTCAATATTAGGCACATTTAAAATTGGTTTGTTATGGGATAGCCACTGAGTTTGAGACTTATTGTGAGAGGTAACATACTTCACAGGTATCCATAAATTATTACAATTTGATCTACTCATATTTTGTGATAATTTTATTTCAAACAATGTTTTAGAAGATTTTAATGTCACTTCTAGTATGGGAAAATATTTCTGAATTATCCAACAATTCAACCTTTTTTCTAGGTCTATCGATCTTGTTTTACTTTTTTCAAGTATTATATGCTTCATGTATATTTCATGGAAAATATTAAGGAATTTGTTGGAAAGACTATCCACTGTATCGAAAAATGTACCCTGACTAAATTTGTAAAGATTAATAAATTTGTAAAGATTAAATGCTGTATAACAATGCTGTATAAAATTGTTTTTTGTTTATATATATATATATATATATATATATATATATTCAAATGTTAATTATATACAAGTTTTTGTTATAACATTAAAATATAGTAACTATATAGTAATAGTAAAAATATTACTCACTGCAATCTTACGTATTTACTGAGACTAATCATAAAAATATCCGTTGGTACTATTTTTGATAACATGTGTATAAAGACAGATGCTGTAACAATTAATATCATAAGAAGTATAAAATTATAAGTACATTTGTATAAAATGTAACAATTATTGTTTTCACAAGTTTATAAATGTAATTTTATAGGAAATATTAATTATTGAGTTTTAAATAATGAATGTACATACATAAACACACACAGACATACACTCGCGTGCACACACACACACACTGACTTTTTATCTTTTCGTACTATAAATACAGCAAAATAATAAGTATATATACTTATATAAGTGGATAAATTTGTTTACAATTAGATTGTAAACAAATAAATTGTTAAATAAGTTGTTAAATTTGCTTACAATTAGATTTATATATATTGTTATAATATTTGTTCAACAATATTTTGTAAGCAACTTTTTAATTGCATGTATTCAGTTTTACCTTTAACATAATGAGTAAATGGGAAAGTGGAAATAAAATATGATGATCCAATGATTTCTACAAAAGGCATATCATAATAATGATTCAAACGAAGACACTCGTGTTGAAATTGTACTACGAATAAATCCAACATTCTCGAGTCTGGTATTATCTAGAAATAATGGTTCGGTGTAATCAGTATCATTATTGTATAATTTTTTACTGTTATAATCAATATAATATAAAAATGTAATAAAATTTTTAAAAATGACATGTTATTGTAAATTTGTTATTATTTAAATTATATGAAGAAACTTGAATATCACAATGTACAATTTAAATATGTTTGTACTTTCTAACTTAGCATCTTTTTATATTCTCTATAAAAATTTGAAACATGTATTTCATGATCATTTGTTGATTACAAGAAATATAATTAATTTTTAAAAGTTTAAAGATTTTCTCTATCTTTTATATTCTTTCTTTAATTCCATTTTAACACAAAATGTATGCAAAAGTAACCTTATCGATAATCTTCATTCCTAAAAACGTGGCAACACCTTCGTTTATCCATGAATAGGATCCCCAAGATTGTCCGATCATATTGCCAAAAAACTGATATGTCATTTTGCGTGCCACTGTATGTGCCACATTCATTTTATATGCAATGGGATCTATGGTTTCATCGTACATAACAGCTGCCTCACTGAAAAAACAACATAATAATTTAATCAAATATTTTTATATTACACATATCGAGATTAATCTTGATGTTTAGTTTATTTTAAAAGAACTAAAATATTTTTAGTTATATTTACATGTTACATTTATATAATTTATATTATAAATTTTTATTTGTATGTTTACCGTACTTGTAAAAAACAAGTCTCCAACTTTCTATAGTTTCTTCTCTAAAATTCGGAATTATGATAATGTTCATATTTGATGGAAATTCGGATGGAAGCTCGGAGTTTTCTTGCAAATACAATTTGGATTTTACAGCAAAGTTTTCTTGCAAATACAATTTGGATTTTACAGCAATGTACTGCACAAATTCGAAACGCTGTTTTATATTTCGTCTTCCCCATATGTCAATGGTTTGGTCCTCGTTAAATGTGTCAGTTTCGTTAGAGATATGATCAAGATTGTGAAATACAACTCCTATAAGATGTGGGAATGTATTAATTTCGCTATAAAAATATGAACGCATGTTTTCTGTATAGGTTGTTTTAAAGATCGTGTTTGTCAAAACTTTATAATTTCCATGATGAATTATGGTAATAGCAAATTTAGCCTTAATATAACATTTATTCCAGTATGGCAATATCAGTCCAGTTCCCATTCCTTCTGAGTCAGATGCTGCGATCAACCATCTATCACATTTTAATAATAAATTATAAAATTTTAATTATTATTGAGGATTGGAGAATATTTAAATGTGATTTGCAAGATGTCATTAATATTAAATGTATATCTTTTATTACATTTTACGCTGTATATTTTCTGTAATTTCTTATATAACATAATATAAAATAATACTTATGCATTATATATTTATATATTATATACTTATGCATTATTTATACACTCAACATATTTATTATATCCAAATAATTGTCTGAATAAAGAGTATAATTGAATTAAAAATAAATAGTATTTTTTATAATAATTTTTATATATTCATGTTTGAATTTTTACATTTATACGTACACTTTAGTATTTGATGTTCGATAAAAGCTACCCATACTAATTATTGGACCGATAAATTCCATCCTTAGACGATAAGAAGTAGATGGTAAAAAATGTTGATCAAAATGGATCATAATCATTTGAGTTTCTTTATCATATATATGTATTTTTGGTTTAAAAATCACATGTTTCATTTTTTTCTTATCATCTATAGTAACACTTGTCGCTGCTTTATTTATTTTCAGATTTAATATGTTCAAACATATTGTGTTTGTTTTAGCAGTAACTTTAAAAAATGATACAAATGTACCCTCGAAAACAAAGTTGTTTTTTGCATGTTGCTTGTCAATATATGATCTAAACTTTTTATAAATAGATGTATAATTGTAGTGATCATCTTCGATAAAAGTTTTAAAGTCAATAAAGTTTTCTGATGGTATTATTAACGATTCGTTAAAATGCTGAAGTTCATTAGCGTTCAAATTATTTTTCAAATTGTTGATAGTAGCTTTTATAGCGACAAATATTAGAGTAATATTTAAAAGTTGCAATAATTCCATCGTCGTTACAAATATCTGAAATAACTATTTCCTCTATTATCTGTAAGAAAAGCATAAGATGTAATAAGATGTAATATAGAGATTCTATTATTATTATTATTATATAGTATATGAAGAGAGAGAGAGAGATAGTGTCTCGCATCAAATGCGAATTTGACAAACTCATGACTGGCAACTATAAGTACTTAAGATTTTATCGGATCTTAGAAATTACGTATTAATTACAAAAAAATGTCAAGACAGGTATAAATAAATAGAAGTTAACAGCAAACAGATATGTAACATTTAAAAATAATTTGGAAATGTAGAATAAAATATTTTTTTATAATATTTGGTACACACATATATACACGCGCGCGTACACACATATATTGCGTTTATAATTTAAAATTAAGTAAAAATTTTCACAAGAGATATGAAATTATTTTTAGACTCATGATAAAATCAGTCCCGTTGCTTATTTTGTATTTCAAAATTTAATTATGAAAAGATGTATTAATAATTTTAAATATATAAGCATCCCTAATATATTTGTCCCTAATATATTTGTTTTTCTGATCTTTTTTTATCTTTATTATAATAATTCCGTCGTATCAAAAGGATTAAAGATAAAGTTAAATAAATAATAAATTAATAAATATTCCGTTTTAAGTAAAAACGTTATTTCTTTTAAAAAAAGCATTATCAAAGTAACTCTCTGAAACAACATATTCAGAACACCAGACATTGTCTGTATGATAAATATACATTAATGACATTGAGTCCCGTTCAACGGTGGCATGCCGACAGCCAGTTCCACTATAGTGAAAAAATTAATCTAATAAATCTAATTACTTTTAAGTATCTAATATTTGTACACTACACATTTATTCGTATCCATAATCGGCGTATACGTATACTATTTAAAATTGTAGGCAATTTTCAATTTTCAAGAAACTATAATTGCGAGATAAACAAATTCAAATAAAAATAATAAAAAAGAAAAATGTCTAATTGATCAAAATATTAAAGAAATATAAGAAAATATGAAGCAAAAGTTGTTATTAAAAATTTAAAAATTCAAAAAATGCCATTTCAAATATTTCTAGAACTATAAGTTCTCGAGCAATAACGATCTGAAATCTTAAGTCTTAAAGTTTTTATCCTAATTGTTAAAATAATGATATCTCACGATCGCATGGTCGAGAAAAAATGATTTCTGATTTTTTTTACCTTTTATTCGTCTTAGTCATAGTTTACCTCGTTTACATTTCTATTAATTTGTCAGACAGATACTGGTTTTTAGAAAATAAACTTGTTGCTTCCTTACATATACAAATACATGTAACGTAATGAGGTCTGCGAGAGTCGGCTTAGGGACGAATATAGCCGAATTTCTTAGCGAATCATAGCACTCGGTGCTATTCTTGAAACATATCGCATATGAAAATTCTATAATATACATTACTATAGGATTTTCGTATGTTTCAAAAATAGTCTTGTCGCGAATTCTGCTAATGAGAGTCCCGCGCGGGAGATATAAACTAACTTTAGGTAATATTATTAAGGATTGTCATAAAAAATAATAGAGCGATTACATCTACACAGATCTCAAAAAATTACAAATTTTAAAAAACTGAAATTATTATTTTACTATTTCATTTATATTAGCAAAATTATGATAAAAATGTTATAAGAAAGAAAATTTTATTATTATATTATAATGATATTATAATAGGTACAGAATTAGTTTTGTTACTATCAAATATTACAGAAAGTATTAAATCATTTACGCAATTTTTTTCTAATTCAATTTTCTTGACATCAAATAGTTGAGTAATTTTGATAGTCTCATGTTTTGAAAAGAGTTAAATATGTGCTATATTTTATTTATATTGTTTTATTTCATATATCATATATCATATATTTTTATTTCATATTTCATATATCATATATCGTATATTCATATATCATATATTTATTTCATATATCAAAATAAGATTAATATAATATATTTTAAATATTATTGACAATTGACAATAAAAGAAAATAATTAACAAGCCATACATAATTGAAAGTATACAATAATAAATATTTATTCATAAAATATTAAAATAATATTATATATTAAAAAAAAATAAATAATATTAGCAAACTCTGATTTATCCAATTTGTAAAAGTTTTTCGAAATAAGCAATATGTTTTTCGATTTCGGACAATCGTATTTCTATTTTTTGATCAATATATGGAATAAATTCAAGAACAACAGATTTATATACAAACTTGTTTATCTGAAACACATATACATACATAGATTAGATTTATTTTAATTACATAATTTAATTATGTAACATATGAAAAATAGTGCTTAGCAATTTAGTTAGAAAACAAAAGTACCATTGAAAAAGAAATATCGAAAAAGAAAGTTACGGATTTAAAAAAAAAATGTAAATAAAAAATTTGAATGAGACGGAAAAACAATGCGACAAAAGATGGAAAAATGATAAAAGAAATTATGAAAAGTAGTAATAAAGAGAAAAATTTGTTAATATTTACATATTCTCAAATACATAAGTCTTAGTTTTACATTTCTTAGTAATATTATATTTTTAATATGTAATCAGAATACAAAAGATGTATATCATATATATTTATATGTATAACATTTACCTTGTCGAATTGCTCTTTAGAATACACATGATTAATAATGTGTGTAATTAATGCAAGCGTATTGATATTTCTATAAAAACAAATTGTTATGATATTTATTGTTTCTAATGAATAAAAATAATTTATAAAATTAAATGTTTAAACATTTTTTATATTTTTGTAATATCAAAAGGCAGCTTTCTTAATTCTAGATTGTCACAATCTGTAATTAAAAATGTAAGAAAACAATCTCATTGACAATCTTTATTGTCAAAAAAAATAGCAACATTCTCGTTTATCCATAGTTCAGATCCCCAAGCTCGTTCGATCGTATTGCCAAAGAATTGATGTGCTATTTTTCGTGTTGCTATGAATGCCAGATTTCAGTATATGTGCATAGGGATGTAAATTATAATATCTATATAGTTATGATATCTATATAAAAAAAAATATATATATATATATATTATATATAAAAAAAAATATATATATATATTATATATTATATATAATAAATATATATATATATATATATAAAAATATATATATATATTTTTTTTTATATAAATATTTTATAATATAATACATTGTTATATCTGTATAGTTTACAATTTTTATATTACAATATGTTTATTATATTTAAATTATTATTTTAAATAAATCTTAAATTGAAGTCAAATGAAAAGGAAATAAAATAATTAATATTTTATAATAATATTTAAGTCTTTAACATAAATTAAATTTATTATATTTATAAATTATATTTGTATTCTACTTACACTGTATTATTTGAATTGCGTGTCCAATATCCATTTGTGTTAATCATAATTTTGAAAGTGTATTATCAGACTGTAATTATTAAATAGTAAAAACTCATAGTCAATGTTAATGACAACTGTTTGCGTCTTATTGTCATAGATGCATTATCGATCTTATCACCTTAAAATCTTTAGAAATAAGAACTATCATTTCTATTTCATTTATTTTCAGATTTAATACGTTCAAACGTATTGTGTTGATTTTTTCAGAAACTTTAAAATATGACGTAAATGTACCATAAAAAACAAAATTTTTTGCTTGTTGTTCATCGATGTATGATTTAAATTTATTATAAACTGTATTGTTTTTTTCAAAAAATAGAGAGATATATATATCATTATCAATTGGTTCTATTAATTGTTTATTTAAAAAACCATGCATATTTACACACAAATTATTTTTTGAATTACTATCCGTAATAGCATGTACAATGAATATTAGACTAATATTTAAAAGCAATTTTAATTTTTTCATGGCCATTTCAAATATCTGTAATAATAACGTTTTTCTATTACGAGAAAGAAAAATATTAATAAGATGTAACGATTCTATTATATTATTGTGTGTGTGTGTGTGTGTGTGTGTGTGTGTGTGTGTGTGTGTGTATGCATTTACATATATATATATATATATATAGAATTCAAAATCAAGGAGAAGATATTTATAGAGCATGAAATTATTCTTCAAGTACTTATAAGATATAATCAACAAAAATTTATTTTACGTTTCAAGATATATCTTTTTTTTTACAATAGACGTATATATTAAACAAAAAAAAAGAAAAAAACAAAGCAAAATTAAATTTATTTAAATTTCTTTTCTATAATGTAATAAAGATAAAAAGGGAATAAAATCTTCACATTTTGCATATTTTTATTCTGGATATATTCTTTCTTTTTATTAAAAAATAAGCATTTATTCTTTACTTTTTCTTTCGTCAGAATAACCTAATGTAATTATAATTTTAGAGATTATTAGTTATACTTATGATTATATAAATTATTCATTTTGTACATATTTATATTTATTATCAAAAGATTTAAAGTTTAATTCACAAAGAATATTAAATATTTTTATTTTATTATCTATACATTTATTATTAAAAAGTGTGAAAAAGTGAATTTAAGAATATTATAATTACATTTATTCCTTTAATATAAAATCTGATTTTACCTGTTTTATAGAAAATAAATGGATATTCATGCATTACTTACCTTATATAGAAATTAGTTAGATTAGTAGTTAAATTAGTAGTAGATATAATTTTTTGTGATAATTATCTTGTATTGATTTCATATAAAATAATTCTAATCATAAAAATTTCTATCATAAGTAAATAATAAAAAAATCTATTCGTGCAATTATCTTTTCATGTCGAGAGATTATCACATTCTTGTAACAGTATCAGCAGTCCAAGTAATATATATACATTGTGAAAATAAACATGAATACATACCTAATTGTAACGTTATAAATTTACAAGTTAATAATAAAATAAATATTATGATTAAATATCGTGTGCAAACATGTTAAGAATACAATATAACGATCGGACTTTCTTTTCTATATTTTAAATTTAATTTTTTTTAAAAATAATTTTTTTGTAAAATGCTTAGTATAAATTAGCAAATTTAATTATTTTTAAGTATGTAATGTTTTTGTAACATTTATTTATTTATATTCATAATTGATAATGCTATTTAAAATTCTAAAAATATTTATATAATTTTTCTAGAATTCGAGATAATCAATTTTAATTAAAATGAGAAATCTCGTATTCATCAATATTCGTTAAAAAAATATAAAAAGTTATCGATATTGATTGATTGATATTAGTATTTCTATGTATTAAAAAATCAAATCAAATATGTTCTGCATTTAGATAGTTTTCTATTTTGTACATCAAGAACTATGAACTTATGGGCATCTGACAATAAAAGGAAATTATTAATAGATCTTGCATTTTAATTAAAAATAAATAAAAATTTATTTAATAAAATATTAAATTATAATGAAATATTAAAATATTATTATATTTAAATATATATATATAATATTATTTGACGCTGCGTTTCGAGGTTTATAAAAATCTTTTGAAATAGTCAACTTGTTTGTTGATTTCAGATAATCGTGTTTTTATCTTTTGATTAATATACGAAGTATCATAAAAAAAACCAGAATTATTCACAAAGTTACTTATCTGAAATTCATATGCACAAATAAGATATTATAATTACATAATTTATTCTTGTAACATATGAGAAATATAAAATTTACCTTGTCAAGTTGTTCTTTAGAATACACATAATTAATAATGTTCACAATTATTGCAATCTTATTGATTTTTCTGTAACAATAAAATTTTGGGAGTAATAAAACAAAGCAAATTTTACGAATTTAATTAATACATATTTGAAAAAGATATTGTTACCTGCGTATTAATCGAACAAAATTTTTCAATATGTAATCGAGAACGTCATTATTTTTTGATTGTCTTGCAATAATAGAATGAAAAGCAATAATATACTTTCTTTTATTCAAATGTTTCAATCTGTTTATATAATCAGTAATAATATTATACTTTTCGGAGCACGCTAAAAAGTCCAAAATCCTTTCCATTTCCTTTTCAGGTTCTGCTAAATTAAAAACGTCTATCCAAATAGTATAGTTTGCCCTTTTTAATCCATTACAGTAAGTCCATTCCTTCCACCAAGGCCAAATTCTGAAACATTTAGAAGTTAAAAGATAACTTTTATTGTCTTTTATTTTGACAATTTGTTTACTTCAACATTTAGCATTATTAGAAAAACTGTAATAATATGAAATGTTACCTATCATGTTCAGAGACAAAATTATGTTTTGCATCGAGATCACTAAATAATTGTAGAGTAGCAACAATTTTACATGTAAAAGAACCGAGTATGCATTCCCATTTTACAGCTTCTTGTCTTAAATTCATGGTAACATCAAAATCTGCATCCGATTCTACATACCCAATGAATTTCAGAAGATCTTTAAGGATTGTGCGAAAATGCTTCTAAAAACAGACAAATAATTTGTAAAAATTATTTATAAAAAATATGTGATATATAATCTTATATTAAAGATTACATGTTCGCGTAAGACATGTTTATATTTTAATTCTTTATAATTCTTTATATTATATTAATTAAAAATAATATATGTTCTTGAAATTCCTTAATTTCTTTTTATAAAATGTTAACCTTTCAAAATTTTTATCTTTTGCAATATTTTCAAATTTTATTTGACATATTTTCTTAATAAAATAATTTCACAATTCTTTCTATATTTAGAAAAATTTGTATAAATTTTTAAATCGTGCTGTAAAGATTTATTACAAAAGTTGATGAATTTATAAAAATTTATTCTAATTTAAAAATCAGATTTACAGTATTAACTTGTAACACAAATTATGTAGTAAATAATACTCTCTAATAAATGATACTTTCACATAAAAAAAAAAATATAGTTTTGAAATAATTTGTAGAATATAACATATTGGGAATTTAATAATTTTTCATTTTTAAATTTCCACATTTGATTTAAATAAAATAATGCAATTAATGCAAATACAATTAAACAGTTCTATTTACATGTTTTATTTTTATGGAACTTTTTGTTAACTTTTAATATTAAACTGATATTCGAACATAATAATTCAGCACATTTTTTATTAATAAAATGTATTACTACTTACTTTGACTTCAGTACTTTCTGGAAATGGAAAAAAACCTGATAACTGCTCCATAATTTTAATTAGAGGATACCATGATATGTAATTATTATCATTTGTTAGATAGAACGTGAGTTTTTTAAAGAAGTTAAAGTCAAGTTCGCCTTTTGAAAGAAAATAATATGCATCATCTATGAGCTGAGCACGATTAAGATGATGTATGTTATAAAATTGAGATGAGTGAAGATATTTCAAAATATTTTCCCATGATTTAGTGTCATATTTAACACGATAGAATCCTTAGGGATATAATAAACAATTAATTGTGCACAATATTATGCAAAATCTTTTTTGATTAATATAGAAGTACATTAAATGTATAAATAGTGGTTTATATTTACCAGCTTGTTGTACGTTAACAACAATCCAATGTTTACTTTCAATATCAGTTTCATATAAAATTGGTTCATGTGGAGTTAGCCAATGTTTAGGCAGAGGCTTGTTATAATCATGAGAATTCTGTGTAATATAGGTTACAGGTATCCATAAATTTTTTGGATACGATTCATTTACATCTTTTTGCAATTCTATTGTGACGTTGTTTATATAAGATTGCGTCACGTGTAGCACGGGATAACGTTTCTGCGTTAACCAACTGTCCAACTTTGTTTTATAATCAGTTGGTCGATTTTTATACATAGTTTTTTGGATTTGTTGCATAGTATTGAGAAATTCATCAAAAGCACAATTCGATGTATATATATAAGATTTATCCTGACTAAAAATTTATAAAAATTTATATTAAATGTAATATAACAAACTGCATCAAAAATATAATATTAATGATTTTATATATTTCATATATTAATTTAATTTTTAATCTATTGTTATGATATTCTTATATATTATATAATTATATATTAAAATAATTACTTACTAGAGGCTTATGTAACGACTGAGACCTAACATAAACACGTTTTTTGAAATTATTTGTGATAATATGCGTATAAAGACAGGTGCTAGAACAATTAATACCATATAAAATAATTAAATGATTGGATAAAATAAACTATTTAAGGTTTTTATAAATTTCTCAACATAATAAATTTTACAACGGACGTAATAAGTTGTAACATATTGTTACAATATTAATATTTATTAATATTTTGCAAATAACTTTTTAACTATATGTATTTAGCCTTACCTTTAACATAATAAGTAAAAGGGAAAATAGAATTAATTTCAGATGATTCATTGACTTTTGATACCAAAGGCATATCATAATAATCATTCAAACGAAGAGCTTCGTGTTGAAATTGTACTACGAATAGATCCAAAATTTTCGAATCGGGTAATATCTAAAAATAATATTTTTTTAATATAATATAAAATTAATAATATTTTTATATAATTTTTCTTGCTATTTACTAATATAATTCAGAAATATAATTAAATTATCTAATAAATAAAATTAAAATGAAATGTAATTTAATCTTTAAATCACATGGAGAAATGCTCATATATTATGCTCTTATAGCTTACATTAAACATACATGAATTTTAATATTTTTTTATATTTCACACAATATAAAATTTAAAGCATCTTAACTATTAATATTTACTGTAAGAGATACAAATAATTTATAATCATTCTTTATATTTTTCTTTATATTTTTGGAATATCAAAATTCAATTCTTTTAATAGGATTGTCATAAACTGTAATTAAATATGTAAGAAAACAACCTCATTGACAATCTTCATTGCCAAAAATGTAGCAATACCCTCATTTATCCATAAATCAGATCCCCATGCTCGTCCGATCGTATTGCCAAAGAATTGATGTGCTATTTTTCGTGCTACTGTGCATGCCATAGTTATATTGTGTGCAAAGGAATATAACTCATCATCGTAGACAACATCTGCCTCACTAAGAAACAGTAAAATAGTTTAGTTAAATGTTTAGAAAATAGAAATATCAAATTAGAAATATCGAGTTTAATGTTGATGCTTTAAATTTAAATTCTTTAAATATCTTTAGTTATTATTATATATTATTATTATTATTATTATTTGTATATATTATTATTATTTCTATAATGTTTAATATTGTAGATGTTTATATAGTTATATAGTTTATATACAATACTTGTAAAGAATGAGTCCCCGACTTTCCACATTTTCATCTAGGAAACCTGGGATTATAACAAAGTTCATGTTTGGCGAAAGTTGCGTCTTAGATAAGCTGTTTCGCAAATTGTTTATGGAATCTATAATCACTGAGCTCATTGTTTCAAGAAAGGGTACTATTTTTCTTCTGCCCCATATATTGAAGATTTGATTTTCATCGGCATCATAGAATTCGTCCGTAATATTATGAAGATTGACCAATACAACCGCGACGAGATGAGAGGATATATTAACAACTGTGTTAAAATCTATTATTTTTTTGTCATTCTCTTCATAAATAACTTTAATTTCTGTATTTGATATGGCTTTATAATTTCCATGGTACCATATAGTGATACTAAAGTTACTTTTAATATCCAGTTTGTCCCAGTACGGAAACATTTGACGAGTCTCTGTTCCATAGAAACCGGGTGTGATCAACCATCTGTGACATATTAATAATAAATTTTTAAATTTTAATCATTATCGTGGGCATACAGCATTTAAATATTAAAGAAAATTGAAATATGATTTATAAAACTTCAAGAATAGTATTTAGTACAACGTAGCGTATTTTTTTATTATATAATGTTATTGCATTATACTTTCTATAAATATAATGTTACAATAGATTGTAATATTTTTACATTTTAAGAGTTTTATATTACAATCTATTATATTTAAGTTATTGTCTAAATTGAAATCAAATGTATGAATTAATGAAAAGAAAGTAAAATAATTAGCATTTTATAATAATGTTTAAACCTTTAATATATTTATTTAAATTTATTATATTAAATATTCTACTTACACTTTATTTAAATTGCGTCTCCAATGTTTATTTGTATGGATCATAGTTCCTATAAAATTTATTTTCAAACGATAAATGTTCAATGGTAAGAAGTCATCAACAAAGGTAATAACAACTGTCTGCGTTTTATTATCGTATGTATATGTCTTCGGTTCTATTACTTTAAAATTTGTAAGACTGATAACTTTCGTCTTTGTTTCATCTATTTTCAAATTTAATACATTCAAACGTATTATGTTTGTTTTATTAGAAACTCCAAAACGTGACGTAAATATACCATAAAAAACAGAATTGTTTTTTGCTTGTTGTTCATCGATATATGATTTATACGATTTATATGTATCAGGCGATATAACATTGATAAAATTTTCAATAAACAACATCAACTCAATGTGGTTATCAAGTGGTTTAATTAATTGTCTATTTGTAGAATTATGCATACAAATTTCTGAATACAAATTATTCATTGAATCATTATCTGTAGCAGCTTTTACGACGAATATTAGACTAATATTTAGAAACAATTTTAATAATTCCATGGTAACTTCAAGTACCTGTAATAACATTTTTCTATTATGGAAAAGAAAAATACTAATGAAAGTAAGGAAGTAAATAAGGATTCTATTATATTATTTTGTGTGTGTGTGTGTGTGTGTGTGTGTGTGTGGACACACACACATTTATATACACACATACGTTTATATGTATAATTCAAAATCAAAAAGAAAGACGTTTATAGAGCATGAAATTATTCTTTAAGTACATATGACATATAATAAACAAAAATTTGTTTTACATTTCAAGATATATGGTTCTTTTTCTTATAATAGACATATATATTAAACAAGAAAAAAACAAGAAACAAAGTAAAATCAAATTTATTTAATTTTCTTTCCTATAATATATAATAAAAATAAAAAGGGAATAAAATCTTCACACATTGTATGTTTTTATTCTGGATATATTCTTTTTTTCTATTGAAAAATAACCATTTATTCTTTATTCTTTCTTTCGTCAAAATAATCTAATGTAATTACAATCTTAGATTATTAGTTATATTTATAATTATAAATTATTGATTTCATATATATTTATTATCAAAAGATTTAAAATTTAATTCACAAAAAGGATATTAAATATTTTTATTTTATTATCTATGTATTTATTATTAAACTGTGAAAGAGTAAATTTAAGAATATTATAATTACACTTATTCTTTTGATATAAAATCTGATTTCATCCATTTTATAGAAAGTATATGGATTTTTTTGTGCATCACTTACCTTACATAAAAATTGTATGTGTAGTTACGATTCTTTGATAACTCGTGATTTTATATTTATTTAGAACAGTTTGCCATAAATAGATAGTGAAAAATCTATTCGGGCGATTATAATCTTTCCACATTGAGAGATCGTCAAATTCTAGCAACAGTCCAAGTAGTCCAGGTGATAATAATACAAACATAGCATTATGAAAATAAACATGGAAAGGTTACAGATATGTTACAAGTTAACGAGATACATATATATATAGATGATGCGTCCGCGCAAGTCAAACATATAGGCCGAGTTCGGGGAGCGCGCTATTAGAACTATCGCATCATTCTATCCTTAATTTACATATAAATGAGCACAAAGATGAAATTTGATTTCAATTATAACAATAGAGTCTCCATGTCTATATTATTAACTGATTTAGCTTTTTTAAAAAATAATTTCTTCGTAAAAGGCTTAGTTTGGCAAACGCGCAATTTGGCAAATTTAATTATTTTTAAGTATATAGTGTTTTTGTAATATTTATTTATGTATGTCCAAAGTTGGTAAGCAGTTATTATTTAAAATTTTAAAAAAATTTACATAATTTAGCAGCGATTGTAATTCTGAAATAATCGATTTCAATAAAAAAATGAGAAATTTCAAATTTGTCAATTAAAATTAAATTATTAAAAAACATGTAAAAAGATATCACTATTTGAAAATCTAAAAGATATATCAGTATTTTTAATATTATATAAGATCTATTATATAAGAGCTTGAACATTAAAAATTTTAGTTCTTAAAGGCTTATAAAATAATAAAACGTAATTAAGAATAAGAAGTAAAGCAAATCATAACTTCACTATTTTACTTTAAAGAATAAGAATTTTATTTTTTCCTTATTTATGTTAACAGAAATAATGATAAAAATATTATAAAAGAAAATTTTTGCAGCATATGGTAATAATCATTCAAATGAAGAGACTCGTATCGAAATTGCACTACGAAATATTCATTTATCGTGTTATCAAGTATCTACAAGCAGAAGTTTTAATTGATATAATATAATACTATATAATAATTGTTATCGATATGATATAATTCTTTTCCTTATAATCTTAATAATTGTTATCAATATGATATAATTCTTTTCCATATAATCCTTAAAATAATATACTTAAAAAAGTATAATAAAATCTTAAATAAAATGACAAAATTGAACGGGACTTTGCCATCATTTAAATCAAGAACCTGATTTTTATAATATAAATATTAGCGAATTTCTTTTATATTTTACAAAAGAAAAAACTGGAATGTAAAAATTTGGAAAATTTTATTTTTCAATATTCGCTAATTCCAAGTCAGAAAAATAATATTTAATTATTAAAGACTTTTTATATATTTATAATATTAAAATTCTAATTCCAATAATGAGACGATTTAACAATTTGTAATCAAAAGTTTATAACAAAAGCAACCTCGTCAACAATCTATATTCCTAAAAAAGTCGTAATACCCTTGTTTATCCATAAATACGATCCCCAAGGTTATCCATCATGTTGCCAAAGAATTGATATATTAATTTTCGTGCTACTATGAATGCCACAGTCAGTTTTTATGTGCTTCAGAATGAAAATCTTCATCGTAAAGAACAGCTGCCTCACTGAAATATAATTTAATTATGAATGTCTTTATATATTACAACTATGAAATTTAATCTTTATCATCTAAATTCTGAACTCTCACTATTTCGAGCTATCGTTATTTTAAGCTATATAATTTTAAGTTAAAATTTCTTTAGGTATTAACAAATTAATTATATTTTTATTGTGTTTTTATTGTTTTAAGTTTTTTGTTTATACATAATATCTATACAGAATGAGTCCCCGTGCTTCCACATTTTCATCTTGAAAATTCGGTACTATGATAATCTTCATATTTCGTGAAAATAGCTTTTTAGATATATTCTTTTGTAAGTATTTTATGGAAGTTTTAATCATCCACTGAAAGAAGCCTAAACTCAAATCGTCTTCACTCCAAAAAAAAATTCGAACTCGCTCGTTTCTGAAATTTTAATTGTTAATAACTTTTTAACTAGAGGTGTGCAAACGAATATCTATCGATTGGTTCTATTTTGAATCGCGTATCTTCGGAATTCATCCTGAAAACGAATTTTTTTATGTAGAACTGCCGCTCCCCAAGACTTTATTTGTTAATAACTTTTTAACTAGAGGTGTGCAAACGAAAATTCGACCTGTTCGGAAAAGTGCAAACAAAATTCTATCGAATAATACCATTTTAAGCACAACATTCTTGTTTCTATTTCATCTGCCGAAGTCGCTCGCTTCTGAAACTTTAATTGTTAATAACTTTTTAACTAGAGGTGTGCAAACAAAAAATCGATCTGTTTGGCAATATGCAAACGAGTATCTATCGATTGGTTCTATTTTGAATCGCGTATCTTCGGAATTCATCCTGAAAGCGAATTTTTTTATGTAGAACTGCCGCTCCCCAAGACTTTATTTGTTAATAACTTTTTAACTTTCGTTAAGCCAGCACATCCTTTTCCCATTTCCTGCTAAACTGCGCGAGCACAAAAATCGGGACTAGAGCACATAATTAGCACATAAATAGCACTTAATTTGGACATATATATTTTTTCGGTTTTTTGTGGGGCGGGAATGAGAACTTAACAGAGATATATTCGGGGCCTGATTATAACATATATATTATTTTTATACATGACTTTATTTAATATAACCAAACCTTTTAATTTTAAAAATTTAAATTTAGTATACAAAACATCCATGTATCTTTAATTACAATTCATTACAATCCATGTATCTTTAATTACAATTAATTACAATGTAACTAATACATCTAATATATATCTTTTATTTGTACATATATATATTTTTTTTTATAATTACTAAACATAAACCATAAATTCACATATCTAAAATATGTACGAAATACATATAAAATAATTTGTAACATGAAGAATATTTGTGAATATAAATTATGAACAAAAAAATCTATAACGGGGTTTCGTATAATTGAGATCTAAATATGCTCACGCATCTGCCGAAAAGAATTTTGCAAAATAAAATCTCTCTTGTATAAAAAAAATCTCTCAGTATGAAAAAGTTATATTTTATATTTTTGATTTATTTTTTTATATAAAATTATCCTCTTCCTAGTTGTATCAAATAAACGAAACACTTAGTACAATAATATTTTAAACTTTTTAATATTAGCACTTTTATGTTCTTCTAGTTCTATAATACTTATGCCTTAAAATCTGCATGTTTTTTAACGATTGGAACAAATTTTAAACGCAGTGGATAAGCGGGACGAAGCATCACATCAACATTAAACTGAACGTCCTTTAAATTCTCTATTGGCTCCAAATAAAAATTATATATCAAAGAAGCTACGAAAGACTTCATTTCCAATAAAGCAAATCGTTGTCCTACAATTATATGTATTATAGCAATCTATTTAATTTAGAAGAAGATTGAAAACTGTTTAAAACAGTATTGAAAATAATATTAAAAAAATAATTTACCAATGCAGTTACGTGATCCAGCACTAAATGGCAAATATGCATATGGATGTTGATTTCGTATATTATCGGGTAAAAACCTATCTGGATCAAATATGTCTGGATTTGGCCAATAATTCGGATCTCTATGGACTCCATAAATACTAATAAGCAAAGATGTCCTAGCTGGTATTAAATATGATTCTAAAAAATTTTATAAAATAACTTTTAATTTGCAAGTGGTTAAGCTATTTTATAACAAATTGAAAAAATACATACCTATCTATCAATACAAAATACAAGTATGTATAATTTCAATGAAAGAACATTATTTCCATAAAAGAAAAAATAATTGCAATAATTAATAAAATGTATTAAAAAGTGTAATTTGAAAAATTATTTTTTTAAATTACTATAAAATTTCTAAATATTCCTTAATATCTTTAAACATTTATAAAATTAATTAGATACATACGTAATTTTATATCCTCGGAAGTAACTCGTGATAGAAAATAAACGACAGGATACAAACGCATTGTTTCTTTTATACATCTTTCTAGATACGACAAATTTTGTAGAGACTGCATAGTAAATCTTCCTCCACTTTCATGCATTACAGCATTAACTTCTTCTCTGACACGATCCTATTATTATTAAAATTGATTAATATATTTTAAGACATTTGTATTAAATTTTTCAGAAAATACATAATAATTTAAATGTGTCCAACAAATTATGCTTAAAATATGTAAACAATATAGAAGAATATATGCATTCGTTACCTATCCACTTCTAAAAAAAGCATAATCGATACTCGAAAATAATTAAAGTTTGTTATCGTTTTCTACAATTCTGATTTGCTGTGTCAGTGCGCTCATTTCATTTACTGTTATAGAGATCATTTTATGTATATATTATGTATGTTTGGCAGTTGTGTGTATCAAAAGATTAATAGCGTAACAAATATTAATTTCTGCTTCTTTTGTTTAAAAAAATAAATAATACGCGCACATGTCTGTAGTATCTAATTCACGTATGATAAGGAGACGTTAAAACGATACTTAGATACATCGAAATTATCGAAGTTATTGTATTTTCAATGCTGATTGGTGCTTTCGCAGTGCTTACTTCGTAAATAATTGTCATAATAAAGATTTAATATTTGGCAATTTGTTTATTGTGTATTTTAAGAAATTTATAATGTAATGACGTTATATTAATTTCTGCTCCTTTAGTTTAAAAAATTATATAACATGCGCGTAGTCTAAATAAAAAAAAACTGTTATACATTATGTTCTACACAAATTAATACATTTACATACACATCAAAAAATTTGTTACAATTATAAATTACTATTTATTAATATAATTAACCTGATGAGTTAATGTGAAATTAATATTAATTTTTCTTCCAATCATGATATTAAACAAAAGTTACCTGGACATCTTTATGATCAGCTAATAACAATAAAACATAGCAGATAGTCATCGCTGTAGTATCGTGACCCTATAATCACCATTACATTTTTACATGTCTAGATAAAAAATAAAAAAGTTTCGAAATTTACATACGGCAAACAAAATAGTATCAATTTCTTCTTTAATATCCGAATCAGTTAAATAGCCTTCTCGAGATGCTGCTATTAATAAATCCATCATAATCAGTCGTCTTTTTTCAACTAAATTAAAAAGTAAGACATGTCACATAATCGAATGAAGCGCATCTTTATTATTGATATAATACAACTTTGATTTATTCTCAACAAACAATACTGATTTAGAAATTAAAGTATATTAATGAACCAATTTGTAATGCAAATAAATTTGTTACTTAAGTTTTAAATATACTTATCACAACTGATAATCAACAATATTGTAAAAAAATTTATAATGTAAATCAATTTATAAAAAGTATAACATGTGATTATATACATACTTGTGACAGCTTCTACATTATCTTCCTCTATTGTACATTTATCACAATTTTTCAAATATCGTCCATTGGTTTGTTCATGATAAAGTTTCTTTTCTGCAATAATCTAAAAAATGTCAATCCATTTATTTTATTTGCGTTAATAACATTCCCAAAATTTACAGATCCTGTTAATACATTTTGTATAAAAGTATTATAAACTTTTTATATATTTCTTTATAACTTTACATAATAAAAAACACAAAACAAAATAAAAATAACAGAAAATTACATACTTTTTGAGATAATCCATGTATTATATTTAGAAGTTTTTTTTGTTGTCTACCTTTTGATGTTAGTGCGAAGATCCAATCGAAATATAACCATGGTCTTAGTCCTCTAAATTTTAATTAATTTAAAATTACTATTATTACAATTACATATTAATATATACATAATTAATATAATAATATAAAACATTTTGAAAAGACAAGGATATTAGAAGATATTGGAAATGACACATGTTTTTAAATTTAGTACATTAATTTTATCACAATATTATAATAAACATTCAACATTTTAAAGTTTTTATTTAAAAAAATTTTTATTTTAAAGATTTTATTTTAAACAAGCGATTGGATGATTAAATGTTTAAATTGCTAACTTTTAGAGAGTATACTTTTATGAGTATGATTATTATGTTTATATAATTGAATGATAATGTGTTCACTTATCTGAATACTTTGTAATTATTTATTATATCTATAAGTTACCTGTAAACCATGAATTCCAACATCTGATTAATTGCATTTCGATATCGTTGTTGAAACAAATCAAATTCTTGCAGAGAAATGCCCATGACTGTGTCTACAGATATACTTGTATAAAATATCATAAAATAATATCATGATAATGCATGGTAAAATTTTTTTAAAAAGTTTTTTGTTATTAGAATTAAATGTTCTATCTTTAATTTGTCATAATTATATTTTGCATTTGAAATTTATATTGTTTGTTGAGTTATCTAACAATAAAGTAAAAGAGTTAAGTAATTGTAATCAAAATGCAATACCGCAAATTGTATTCAGCGTATATTCACTAATAAACAACATTAAATCCTTTACAGTATCGTCGCTAATATTTTTCAAAGAGTTTGCCATGTTCTCGCTTCTCTTAATGAAAACGTCAACAAATTGTTGTAATATAGCAAGACGGAATGTAGGATTTAATATTTTTCGTCGCGATTGCCATTTGGCGCCTGAAACAAAAACAATATATCAAGTAACAAAAATAAATTGAAATTTATTAAAAAATAGAAAATAAAGATAAGTATGTTCGTATCTTATACTCCGTCGTACAAAAGTTTAATTATACTAACATACTATGATAAAATTGTAATTTGCATTTATATTTGTCTATATCTTTTTCTGCTAAACTTATAACGAATACATTTTATATACAAACTTTCTTTTATATACAAATAATGTTCATATTTTATTTGATTTACATGATAACTTGATTTTAATCGTAACTGGAATATGTAATAAAAACTCGATAATAAGGACTTTACATAATAGTAAAATGTATATATGTTATATATATATTACATTACCTCTACTAGTGAGAAGACCTGTATTAAGCCAAGGATGTAAGAAGTTATAAAGAAAACTTTTTTCGCTATGCTTTAATATTTTCTAAATTTAAAAAGTTTTAAAGTAATTAGTTAATTCAATCGTGAAATGAATGATTGTAATAATTATTTGTTAAATTATTATTGACATTTTATTAATTTAATCTCTAATGTGTTTATACTTTACCTACATAATAATTTTTGTTAAATATAAGTAAATGAGAAACTTTTAATTATCAATTTGTCAATAATTATTGATAAATTTGAATGTTTTTACGTTATACTACCTCTATGTCATCAGGATGACGGATAAATACAAAGGGTATAGAGAAAAGCCATACTTTACTAACAGGATAATATTGGTCTAATATCTGTAACTTCCAAAGATCCTCTGAAAGAACAGAAAAGACATATATATTGAGAATATAAGAAGAATATAATGCTGGAAATTTATAACTAGTCTATTATATTTTTAATATGTATATTAAATTTATTACAATAGAAGGTGAAGCAGCATTTTTAAGTACCGCTAATGATTCTGAATGTATCAAAGATACACTCGTCGGAATTACATAGCGTCAAAGTTATCTATGCATTTTTGTTCAATTATTGCCAGCATTAATATTAATTATACACCTTTACACATCACGAAAAAGTTGGTGAACAAAATTTGTGTATCATGTGTGGGAGTGTGCGCGCGCGCGCGCGTGTGTGTGTGTGTGTGTGTGTAGTTGCATGTAAAAAATTGAATACATATATCTGAATAAAATCGTAAATGTAGATTAGAAACACATTGCGAATTAAAGAAGTCTATTGATAAAATTATTATAATTATTAAAAAAATATTATAATATTAAAAAAATATTCAACAGATATTAAGTTCTGTATCTTAAAATTTTTTAATTCAAACAAATGTATTTAAAATTTAACTTACTCCGTGAACTTTGCAATATCTTTCTAATGATTGAATAACTTGACGGTCCAGGTATACGATTGATAAGCCTTCCATTTCGTCCATAATGTACGTAAAAATTATATGCCAATAAAATAAAAATAAAGAATAATAGAATATTAATCATTGTACTAATCAGTGTTTCTTGACTGAATAACTAATGGTTTTCAATTTCTTCTTTCTGTGTCAATGTATTACCCATTTCACACAATCTTCTTTGACTACTGTGTTGTACCTATGTAAGGTTGTAACTAGTATGTTGAGAAATATATATAGGACTTGATCGGGGAGAGAATAAGAAGAAAATAGTAGGGAGATATATGAGAGAGGGAGCGATTTTCAGAGAACAGAGATTGAAATAAGGGGAAGAGCTTGAGAGAGAGGATAGAGATTCGAAGTTTCACTCTGCGAGTGAATAAAAGTTAAAATTCCTGGAGACATCGACAGAAAAAAGGACGAAGAATCTACAATAATTTTGCCATCCTTTCCAGATAGAAACCTTTACATCTTAAATGTGCTGCATAAGAGCACGATAACCAATTATTCGTACTCTGGTCGGACTCATCTCTGCTGTAAAGAATGGATCTCGCACGGATCCTCAATCCGATTTTTTTTCTCTCATTAATGGACAGAATCTTCGGCACGTGTTGACCTGACGTCGACATCTTATTGTGAAACCAAGTTCTTAATAATATCGGCATTGAATGTAACCTTTCTCATTAATATTCATTAATTAAAAGTTCGAACGTTTATTTCGTAAGATTCAAACGCGCATTTTTGTGTGAGAATTTGTATTTTGGAATTTGTTTAAGATATAATTTAGAATATTATAATAAAAGCCGTTATTTAAATTATACATGATTGTTATCGATTAGTAACCTCTATTATTAATCGTGATAGTATCAATAGTCTGAATAAATTTAATAATTGAAACATGCTTTTAAATATGCTAATTATACTTTATAACTTATAACCTTTAAAAAATTTAGGAAATATAAAAAATGTATTTCTTCTATTTGTTATAAATGACGATGTAATTATGTAACAAAATTTTTAAAATGCCTTTTTCTTTTCTTTAACAATGTATATTTACATCATAAAAAATTATTTCTTAAAACGTTTTAACAACGTTTATAAATAAAAATTTATGTAAATTTTAAAATATATTAAAATTTATATACATTACATAATATTACATAAATATTTTTAATAAGTAAACGTTTTAATTACTATGCCAGAATAACATACCTAGATTTATAGACTCAATGATTATGACTATTTGCTGGTTTATCTTGTCTGTCTGTAGAAATATTAGTATGAATTGGATAAAGAAGTGGAAAAAATTACAGCAGAATTTTATTTTTCTTATAATTACCTTTATTTTTTCAGAATAGTTTTTAATTTTTTTATGTAAGATCATGCTTATGGTAGTTATATTTTTACCTCAGTCAAATCAGAAATAAATCTAATAGTTTGTAATCAATGAAAAAATTCTATGTAAAACATATACGATATGATATTAATATTTATGACTTATGACTATTACATAACAATCCATACAAAAGAATACTTACTTAATATTCATATAAAAAGTATTTCTAAACTTATTTTTACTTCGATCGAAAATATAGTTATGCAATGATCGAATGTATGATATTGCATGTAGTATCCTAATAAAAATAAACATTGTTTTTAATAAGTATACACTACAAGTATCCACTTATAAAAAAAGCATCTTAAGTCAACACTTACATTTCTGGGAATTTATTGTTGTCTCTTTTCTCTAATTTCAACTGATCCTTTCGCTGCGCTTACTTCATGACTGAGAAAATCATTTGACAATTATGTATATTGTATTAATTAAAAATTAACACAATAATACAGTGTAACAGTATTATATTCTACTTCAATAATTTTTGTTCTTTTTATTTATCAAAATAACATGCACAGAGCGCGTGTTTGTATATCTTCACTTATTTTGTGAATTGATATCATTGCTGGTAGTCTATTTTTACAATTTGCATATTCGTCATACACATTGTATATATTATCATAGATAAAAGATTACGAGTGTATATTTAACAGAAAAATATAATGCAAAAGAAATAGTGCATGCGTAGTTCGTCTGTAATGTCTAGTAAATTAAAAAAATTTATTTCTAAAAAAGATATTTAAATAAATTAATATTATTTAGTTTATCTACGTAATCAATTAATTATTAAAAATTAAAAAATTATGATATATTCTGTCATTATCTATAAAATGATCAACAGCGATAATAACATTATATTGCGTAAATTATATTGTGTAAATTATAATCTTATAATTTTATGTACAAAACTAATGTCTAAAATAAATATTATTACTTATTTGTCACTTTGCGTACAAAATTTTATTGTATATAATTATATTATACATACAATTATATTGTACACATAAATAGGAAAATCGTATTGATACAAGCACCGGTAATTTATAACAAATTTTGCTTCGGAAAAAAATAAATATAATTATTAGTTATTACATTTTTAGGATTACTTATGGAAATGATAAAAACAGACATTTAAATATTTTTAAATTGAGTGCTGAACATTTTCAAATAAATTTAATAAAAAAGAAAATATTTATGTATTCGGAGATTATAAATATATTTAATTAAGCTAATGTAAGATTTTAAAAATAAGAAAGCATTGTAAAAAGTGATAAAATTCAATATCAAAGCATCCATACACTTTTCACATAGAACAAAAACCCTCCAGTAGACGTCCATTAGACGCCGATCATGGATATTCGGAATTTCCAGTAGACGACCAATAGACGTCCACAGGAAATCCACAGTTCCGCTTTGTGGAAGTCTATGAGATCTCTATTAGATCTCTTCCACAGACGTCTGTCATTAGATATTACGGATAGCTAATAGAGGGTTCATGGAGCTTTGGTAGATGATTTATTATTAAAAGTTAATAAAATGAATTTTATGATGCTGAACAAAAATATTTCTACGAAGACACGAAGCGCATATATATATATATATGCTGCGTGGAATTAGTAAAATCTAACATCGTAATGGAACTAATAAAATCTTTTTTATCTTGCAATGTCGATAATATCGCATTTTTTTCGAAAGCCATGGACCACGCATCCTTGTGATATACCGTACTCAAGCTCGCTTCACTTACTGATTGGCTGAAATCTGCTATTAAATGATATTATAAGTAAACTTGCGATTTTGATACAAAATAATGACAGATCTCAAAAGTATGACAGATCTCTGATTAGTGAATGTTATCACATTCATATATTTTAAATTCCCGGCAAGCAAAATGCTAGCATTTCCTAGCAGATTAGCAATAAATTCGATCAGATATTGACTGTAAATCCATAGCTATCTGTGTCCGGATTAAGCTTGGGATTTGTCGACAAAGCCTGCTGACATGCTATGCTAACAGATTGGCGGTAGAAATCGAGCAGAGCCTGTTGACATACTACTCGAACAGATTGGCGGTAGAAACTGAGCAGAGCCTGTTGATCTACTATGCGAAAACAAAATCAAGGTATTACACACATCAATTAAAATATGAACATTATTTGTAAGAAAGTTTATATATAATATATATTTGTTATAAGTTAAGTAGAAAAAGCTATAGACAAATATAAGTGCAAATTACAATTCTGTTATAATATGTAAGGATAATGAAAATCTCTTGTGCGACAAAGCATTCACCTTTATTATTATTTTTATTATTTGTTTATTATTTTATTAGTTTTTTATTATTTTTTAACAAGCTCCAATTTATTTTTGTTAAATTTTGTTACCTGACATATTCTTTCTGTTTTAAGTGCCAAATGGCAATCGCGACCGAAAATATTAAATCCCAATTTCATTTTGTTATGTTACAATAGTTTGTTGACAATAGTTAATTGTTACAATAGTTTGCTTTCATAAAGCAAAGCGAAGACATGACAAACTTCTTGAAAAATATTGTAAATGATTTATACTGTTTATTAGTGAATATACGCTGAATACAATTTACGATATTTTGATTACTGTAATGTAACTTTTATCTTATTATTAGATAAGGTCATGACAAACAATATAAATTTCACGTACAAAATATAGTTATGTCAAATTAAAGAATAATATTTAATTCTAAAACCCTTTAGAAATATTTGAGCATGTATTATTGTAACATACTGTATCCCCATCTTACGAAGAAAGTCGAGCATGTTCTAAATTTTAAATAATTTTCTATTTTCTGTTATATGTGAATTTTGAATGTATAGACAATTAAAAATAAGGAGGAATTATGTAAACCACTACGCACATAATTAAAAATATATAAAAATTTTTTTTATAAGATAAAACCTTATTAAAGCATTATTATATATAACAAATTATATATAATAAATACACATGTTATTATCTAGCATCTCTGGATATTTAAGTTGAAGAAATTAAAAATTTCTCAAAGTAGCAAACTTATTTTTCGATTTGGGACAATCGTGTTGCTATCTTTTGTTTAATATATGAAACATCACCATAAGAAGCAGAGTTATTCATGTGGTTGCTCACCTGAAATCCATTCACATTAAGTGTATTATAATTACATAATTTACTCTTATACATATGAAAAATATTTATAATATAAATATTTTTATTTTTTTCTTGAAAAGAAAAATAGAGAAAATAAAATATCAAAGAAAAAATTATAGATCTAAAAAGAAATTGCCAATGAAGGTTCTAATAAGATAGAAAAAAACAATATGATAAAAGAAGAAGAAACAATAAAAAAAATTATAAAAAAATAATAAAGATGTAAATTATATAATATTTATATTTCCTTTATTTGCTATATCATATTTTATTTTTAAAATGTAATGAGAAGTTACTGAAGTGTACTAGATAAGATATACATCAAAAAATATATTTACATCGTATATTTAAAAAGCTAAAGTTTACCTTGTCAAATTGCTCTTTAGAATACACGTAATTAATAATGTCTATTAATATTGCGGGCAATTTGATTTCTCTGTAAACAAATTGTTAGGTTTATAATTATGGTATAGTTATGATTAGATTTATAATCAGTATAATTGATATAGTTTAAACAACAAACTTTTATAATTTCATGCAATTCATGCAATACATGTTTCTTACAAAAGCTGGATATTACTTTTGAGTTTTGCAATATATAATCGAGCACTAAATTATTTTTTGCATGTTTTGCAATAATGGAGTGCAAAACTGTAATACGATCTTCTTTAGTAAAGTTTTCTGATTGGTTGATGTAATTAAAAATGATTTGTACATTTACAGTTCGATGCACGCTAAAGATACTAAATGGTTCTTATTAAATTTTGCTAAAATAAATACTTTGCCCCAAATAGTATTAATTACTTTTTTTGTTCCTTCACAATATGTCCAATCGCTTCACCATGGGTCACTGAATAATTTGATAAAATAATTATTAGAATGAGTTAAAAAAGCAACTTAGTATCTATGGTCTACTATTTTACAATTTGTTATCCATTGTACGATATTAAAAAAACTGTAATTGTGGAAATATATTATCCCTCGATTTTAGGAAATTCTTGATATTTTTGACGATCTTTTATTAATCGTAAAGTAGCATTATTCTTATATATGTCAGAACCAAGTACGCATGCCCATTTTGCAGCTTCATGCCTTAAACTCTTAATTAAATTATTTTCATCTGATGATTCGTTATATCCTAAATGATTTAAAAGAGATTCTAGAATTTGATGAAAGTGTGTCTGAAAATAGATAAATATCATTATTACACTAGTATGTTATTTTGGAAAAAAAATAATAAGGAAAAATTTATTTATATAATTTATTTATATTTCAATTCTTATGTTTCATAATAATAATAAAATTTTTATGTTTTATTATAATATATAGAAAAAAATATTTCCCAAATTTTTAATCTCATTTTTCTTATAATATAAGTTTTCAAAAATTTCTGTCTGTTGGTGGAAGAAATGTTTTAATTTATTTTACATAAATCATAAAGATAAAATAAAACAATTTTTTATGATATTACTTTTAGAAAATATTTAGAAAATATTTATAAGAATTTTTTAATAACGAATGATACTTATTACATATAATTGACTTGTGATATATATATATATATATATATATATATCTCACAAGTTTAAAAAAAATATTACTATTATATACATATATATTCTTCTGTAATAAATATTATTCACAATTTAAAAAATATACATATAGAAAATTTTAAATTAATTATAGGATGTATTATATATAATATATTGAAAAGTAAATTCTGCAGTACATCAGGAAAGTAATATATTTACTTCAAAAGTATATAAATGTACAATGTCACAAAATAATTATTTGAATACACGACTATTAATTTGTACCATTTAAAATTTTTTACATAATTACAACATTTAATCTAGATGAAATAATACAAGAAAATATTAGTAACACAGTTTTTACACAGTTTATTTTTATAAAATTTTTATCCTAATTTTGAATGTTAAAATGACATTTTTATATCACAATTAAATGTTGCGCTTTATGAATTAGATATATGTTCTATAAATTAATAATTCAATTATTACTTATTTTGATTTCACTACTTTTTGGAAATGGGAAAAAGCCGGATAATATCGATACCATGATATGTAATTCTTCTCTTTCGATAAATAAGACGTGAGTTTTTTGAAAAGATCAAAGTTGAGTTTGTCTTTTAATAGAAAATGGTATGCATCATCAATGAGCTGAGCACGATTAAGCACATGTATTTTGCTATATTCAGAGGAGGCATTTCAAGATATTTTCCCATAATCTGTCGTCATATTTAACACGATAATATCCTTTGGCATACAAAAATTTCATAATTAATATATATAAAACTTTGCTTTTATATATATATATATATATATATATATATATACACACATACACAAAATATTAATATTAATATTATAATATGTATAAAATATATAATGATATATAATATAGTATTTGATTCATATTTACCAGCTTGAGCTACATTAGCGATAATCCATTCATCTTTTGTTGTATTAGCCACACGTAAAATTGGGTTACGGCGGTGTAGTTTAAATACAATGTTTAAATTATTATAGTAGTGATAATTTTGTCTAGTATATGTACATGAATCCATAAACCTTTTGGAAATGATTTGTCGGAATTATTTTGATGATGTTATTATCACTTTGCTTGTATTTTGTATTGTTTGTACATCTAATACAAGATAGCGTTTTTGTATTATTCAATTATTCATCCTTCTTCCTAAGTCCATACTTTTTCTCTTATAAATATTTTTTAAAGTTTCTTGCATAATATTGAAGAATTTATTGGAAATACTATTCGATGTGTCGAAAGATTTATAATGACTAAAAAAAAAAACTGTAAAAATTTATGTATATTAAATTTATATTAAAATGTAACATAAAAAATTATACAAAGGATACTAGAAATATAATATTATTTAATTCATTTATTCATGTGTTAATTTAGTGTAATTTACATGATTAAATACATAACATATCTTATGATTAATACTCACTAGAGAGTACATAACGACTGAGACCTGACATAAACACATCTTTGGAAATTGTTAGTGACAGCATGCATATGAAAACGGGTGCTATAGCAATTAATATCATAAAAGATAATTAAGCATGATTAGATAAACTAAATTAATTGTGACTTTTATAAATTTCTATAACGTAATTATTTTTGTAAAAGAAGATAAGTTCTAAGCTTTAATAATGTATACATATATTTTTTGCAACACAAATTATAAATAAAATTATATAAATAAAATTATATAAATAAAATTATATAAAGAAATTATATAAATAAATTGCAAATAAATTAGTTAAGTAGTCTTTTGTTATAGTATGTGAATTTGAAAACATTGTAAAAACACTATAAAAATAAAGCTTAAAATTTTTTTACAAATAATGGTTTAACTATATTCAGTATTATATATTCAGTTTTAATATAACGAGTAAAAGGAAACAACGAATTAATGCTAGATAATTCATTGACTTTTGATAAGAGACATATCATAATAATCATTCAAATGAAGAGACTCGTGTTGAAATTGCACTACGAATAGATTCAACATTGTGTAATCAAGTATCTACAGGCAAAAGTTTTAATTAATATAATATAATACAATATAATAATTGTTATCAATGTCATATAATTCTTTTTATCCTTAAACAATATACTAAGAAGTATAATAAAAATTTAAATAAAATACATAGAATTGAACAGGTCTTTGTCATTGTTTAAATCATCAAGAAATTAATTTTTATGATATAAATATTAGTGAATTTCTTTTATATTTTATACATGTAAAAATTTGGAAAATTTGATTTATCAATATTCGCTAATTTTAAATCATAAAATTAATATTTAATCATTATAGGCTTTTTAAATATTTGTAATATTAATGTTTTAATTCCAATAATGAGACTATCTAACAATCTGTAATCTGTAATTTATAACAAAAGCAACCTCGTCAACAATTTTCATTCCTAAAAAGGTGGCAACCCTCGTTTATTCATAAATACGGTCCTCAAGATTGTCCGATCATGTTGCCAAAGAATTGATATACTAATTTTCGTGCTACTGTGAATGCCACAGTCATTTGTTGTGCTTCGCTAAAAAAGTCTATATCGTAAAGAACAGCTACCTCAGTAAAATATAATTTAATTATGAATGTCTTTGTATATTAAACCTACGAACTTTAATCTTTATCATCTAAATTTTCAGCTTTCACTATTTTGAGCTATCAATAATTTAAGCTATATAATTTTGAGCTTAAATTTTTTTAGATATTGACATAAACTAATTATATAGTTTTTATTGTTAGTAAGTTTATTGTAAGTTTCTAGTTTTACACACAGTATCTATAAAGAATGAGTCCCCGTGCTTCCACACCTTTATCTCGAAAATTTGGTACTACGATAATCTTCATATTTGTGGAAATAGCGTTTTAGATATGTTTTTTTGTAAGTATTCTATGGAAGCTTTAATCATCCACTGAAAGAAGTCTAAACTCAAGTCGTCTTCACTCCAAATTTGGATGTTCACCTTGACTGGCATGTTGTTATCGTTAAATTTATAATTAAAACAAGCGGTATTAGCGGTACTAATACGGTCGAATTTGTGCAATACAATCTCGCTACGAGATAAGGGGAGATATTAACAATATTGTATTTTATAAAGGTTTTGTTTTCATCTCAAGTAGTTTTTTTGGAAATCTTTATATTTGTTACAATTTTATAATCTGAACAATGCTGTATAGAGATAGAAAAATCATTTCTATCCGGCTTGTCCCAGTATGGAAATGCCAGAGAGGTATAGAAATGCACCTGTTCCATGCAGATCGAGTGCTGCGATATTTTAAAAATACCACCTGTGACATTTTAAAAATAAATTTTTAAATTTAAATTATTACTAATATATAGTAAATGTTAGAGATTATTATAATGCTACTTATGACTTCAAGAATAACATTTCTTATATCTCTTATTTTATTGTATTACTGCATTAAACATACATTTTCTAGACAAAACATACTTTTATAACATAAAGTATTGTAATTTACATGTTTTTCGGTTTATATATATCAATATGTTTATTACATTTAAATCATTACATTTAACTAAATTGAAATCAAATATATAAACAAATAAAAAGGAAGTAAGATTTATATCTTGTAATAAAATTTTAGTCTCTAACATATTTAAATTTATTACATTTGTAAAGTGCTCTACTCACACTGTATCAGTTGAATTTGGTTTCCAATAGTTTGCGTAATCATAATTCCAACAAAATTTATTATCAGACGGTAGATATTAGATAGTAAAAATTCGTGATCAAAGTTAATGACAACTGTTTGCATTTTATTATCATATGTATACATTACCGGTTTTATCACTTTACGATCTATCGAGTCAAAACTTTGGTTCCTATTTCGTCTATTTTCAGATTTAACACGTTCAAACGTATTAAATTTGTTTTATTAGAAACTTGAAAATGTGACGTAAGATTACCATGAAAAAGGGTATTGCCTTTTGCTCGTTGTTCGTTTATATATGGTCTAAATGTATTATATCATACATATTGAATTTTATTAAAGTTGAAATATCTTCAATGAATGGTATGAAGTGAATATAATTATCAAATGGTTTTATTAATTGCTCATCTGCATACACATTATTTTTTATATTATTGTCAACAGCAGTTTAGAGTGACAAATATTAGATTAATACTTAGGAGTAATGTTAATAATTCCATGATGATTGTCATTTCACATATCTGTAATAATGTTCTTTCATCACAGAAAAAAAAATTGACAAAATATAATGCGGAGACTTTATTAATATCAGTAATAAAAATTTAAAATTATCTTATCGATTAAAACCCATTTTTTCACATTAGTCAAACATTGATACATTATTCAAACAAATAAATTATTATTCTATCTGTTATAAAGTATAATTGCGTTGCAATTTTATAAAAATTTTATTTTTATAGACTTTATTTTTATTTATTTTCATAAAAACTTACAGAGCAACTAATATCTGCATAGCAATGAAATTCTTTTTTCTTATTCTTTTTTATAAAAAATTCTATTACCATTACCATGTTTACTTAAATTTTAAAAAATTATTTATTCCTTTTTTTTTCTTGAAATAAATATACAAAAAAAACAAGTAGTAAACAAATTCCATATTTTTTACAAGTGATGCTTTTAGTTAAAGACAAACGCTATTGAATTTACATATAAAATAAAAAAAAATGTTAAAAACATTAACATCTAGCATTGGTAACAATTGTTTATGTTCCATTTCTGTGTTTAAAAATATATTATTAATATATATATATATATATACTGACATTAATAATTTTGAATATATATGACATTAATAATTTTTCATTTTATATATATATATATATATATATATATAAAATGAAAATATTAAGATATCTTTATTAAAAATTTTATCTTTTATTTATCGTTTATTTAATCATAAATAATATGATATATGCACACATACACACACACACACACACACACACACACACACACACACACACACACACACACACACACACACATATATATATGTAAAAATTGTTTCTATTTCTTATATTAGTCAGATTAAATTTATTTACTGTTACTTACATTGAATAGAAACTGTTTGTGCGATTAACTTCTATTTTTTGTGACAATTTACAATTGATTACGATTTCTTGATAATAATTAAATCGTTATTAAGAGAAATATATGCAATCACAATCTTGAGTTCCACATCAAGACTTAGTCAAATACTAGCAACGAAAGTAGCTGAGATCATAATAAATATGCGAATTGGATGGATGAAAACAAAGGTCAGAGATGGCTCATTAGTAAGATCTAAGAACTAGTAAGATCATAGATGGCTCATTAGCAAAGTACTATATGTATAGTGTACAGCGTGTACGTATATATATAAAATAATATATAATAATAAAGTAAAACATTATTTAAACAAATTATAGTTTCAAAGAAGAAATATGTTTTCATTAAAAAAGAATATTGTTTTTTTTCTTTTCAATTTAAAATAATTTTATCCCGAGCTTGTTTTTCTTATGTTAATAATTATTATATAGTTTATCATAAAGGAAAAAATACAAGTCTGTTCTAACTCTCACTATAACAATCGTGAAAATACTAAAAATAAAAGAATCGTTTAGAAATAGTTGGCAGCATATAAATAAGAAATAAATAAAAGAACAAGAATTGTAGTAATAAAAAAATTTTTAATAGTAATACTTATGTTTTTGTAAGATTAAATAATAAGAGATAATGTTATTAACGTTACTATTATTATTACTCTGCCAAACGAAGATCAGCACAATAGAAAAAATATGCGTTTTATCGAAGCATAACTTTTGTTACCTTAGGTCTCAGTAATTGTATATAATTTGGTATCAACTTTCGCATAAGAGTTTCTTATTAATCAAAAAATTATGCGGTACAATTATCATTTATTGTTGTATTAATAAAAAATTCTAAAAGTTAATACGTCGTCAGCGCGATCTTTCATTGGCCATCTAGTAGTGTGCGTATTAACTTGATTAACTAATGACTAATACATCCACGCAGGGAATTTTAATAATTTACAGTGATTTACAGTTATAAGACCCATTACACACAAAATGCGTAGCATGACATAAAAATGGTATAAGATAACTAGATCAAGGAATATTCAGTATATACATTTCAGATAGCAAAACGTGCCAAAAGCACAAATTGCGAAGTTATGCTACGCTTTATGGTGGCAAAAATCGAGCAGCATGGGCTGTTGTAACAGATACTGTCAACAAAAATGTAGCACATACCGAGCAAGATCTGCATCATAACATGCTGCAAAAATACTGTAAAAATTGAACAAAGCTTGTCGTCATAAGTACATCAGAATTCAAGCATTTTGTGTTGCCACAATATTCAACAGAAAATACTTCAAAATTTAGTATGATATGCCGTCAAGACATGTTGCAAAAATGTAGTAAAAAATCTGGCATATCTATTCTTTCACACTATGACAGCAAGAATGCAACACAATCTGTGACATCAGAGACTACTGGCAGCAGAAACGTAGCAGAAACGGAGTACAGTGAAGGTACATCACATCGTGAAGGCAAAATTGCGACAGGTATACGGCACGATCTGCTTTATCACCTGTTGTAAATAAAAAGTAGCAAAAGTCAAACATAATGTGTTGTCACGTCGTGGCAGCAAAATTGTAACAGAAATCAAATAGAATCTGCTGGCATAATCTGTCAGCATATCAGGCAACAGGAATCGTACAAAAACTTTGTCACTAAACATAATAATTAGAAAACTATCGATAGATTGTCCGTACTTCTTGCATGCAAAATTTATCAAATTTTCTGTATAAGCAAAATCATAATCAAAGTTTAAACATGCATTTATTATTTGCGTATTTTTGTGTATGTGCTTGATGCAAGACATAATTGTCCTACAAGGTAGTTAACGAAATGTAGTATCTGAGAAATAGTACATTATATAAAATGTTCAATTTTGTGTGTAATTTTAATGCGCCGAAGGTGTTAAATTTCGTTAAGCCTCCCCTTTTCAATTCCCATTTCCTGCTAAACTGCGCGAGCACAAAAATCGGGACTAGAGCACATAATTAGCACATAAATAGAATTTAATTTGGACATATAATTTTTTCGGTTTTTTGTGGGACGGGAATGCGAGCTTAACAGAGATACATTCGGGGCTTGATTATAACATACATATTACTTTTATACATAACTTTATTTAATATAATCAAACCTTTTAATTTTAAAAATTTAAATTTACTATACAATTTAGTATACAAAACATCCATGTATCTTTAATTACAAATCATGTAACTAATACATCTAATATATATCTTTTATTTATACATATATATATATTTTTTTTAAAGTTATTAAACATAAACCACAAATTCACATATTTAAAATATGTACGAAATACATATAAAATAATTTGTAACATGAAGAATATTTGTGAATATAAACTATGAACAAAAAAATCTATAACGAGATTTCGTATAATTGAGATCTAAATATGCTCACGCATCTGCCGATGAAAAATTTTGCAAAATAAAATCTCTCTTGCATAAAGAAAATCTCTCAGAATGAAAAAGTTATATTTTACATTTTCGATTTATTTTTTTATATAAAATTATCCTTTTCCTAGTTGAATAAATAGACGAAACACAGTACAGTAATATTTTAAACTTTTTAATATTAGCACTTCTATATTCTTTTATGTTCTAGTTCTATAAGAACTTATGTCTTAAAATCTGCATGTTTTTTAATGATTGGAACAAATTTTAAACCCAGTGGATAAGCGGGACGAATCATCATATCAGCATTAAACTGAACGTCCTTTAAATTCTCTATTGGCTCCAAATAAAAATTATATATCAAAGAAGCTATGAAAGACTTCATTTCCAATAAAGCAAATCGTTGTCCTACAATTATATGTATTATTGCAATCTATTTAATTTGGAAGAAGATTGAAAACTGTTAAAAACAGTATTGAAAATAATATTAAAAAAATAATTTACCAATGCAGTTACGTGATCCAGCACTAAATGGCAAATATGCATATGGATGTTGATTTCGTATATTATCGGGTAAAAATCTATCTGGATCAAATATCTCTGGATTTGGCCAATAATTCGGATCTCTATGGACTCCATAAATACTAATAAGCAAAGATGTCCCAGCTGGTATTAAATATGATTCTAAAAAATTTTATAAAATAACTTTTAATTTACAAGTGGTTAAGCTATTTCATAACAAATTGAAAAAATACATACCTATCTAACAAATATCTATTAATACAGAACAAGTATGTATAATTTCAATGAAAGAACAATATTTCCATAAAAGAAAAAATAATAATTGCAATAATTAATAAAATGTATTAAAAGATAATTGTAATTTGAAAAATTATTTTTTTAAATTACTATAAAATTTCTAAATATTCCTTAATATCTTTAAACATTTATAAAATTAATTAGATACATACGTAATTTTATATCCTCGGAAGTAACTCGTGATATAAAATAAACGACAGGATACAAACGCATTGTTTCTTTTATACATCTTTCTAGATACGACAAATTTTGTAGAGACTGCATAGTAAATCTTCCTCCACTTTCATGCATTACAGCATTAACTTCTTCTCTGACACGATCCTATTATTATTAAAATTGATTAATATATTTTAAGACATTTGTATTAAATTTTTCAGAAAATACATAATAATTTAAATGTGTCCAACAAATTATGCTTAAAATATGTAAACAATATAGAATAATATATGCATTCGTTACCTATCCACTTCTAAAAAAGCATAATCGATACTCGAAAATAATTAAAGTTTGTTATCGTTTTTTACAATTCTGATTTGCTGTGTCAGTGCGCTCATTTCATTTACTGTTGTAGAGATCATTTTATATATAAATTATGTATGTTTGGCAGTTGTGTGTATCAAAAGATTAATAGCGTAACACTAAATATTAATTTCTGCTTCTTTTATTTAAAAAAATAAATAATACGCGCACACGTATGTAATGTCTAATTCACTTATGATAAGGAGACATTAAAATGGTACTTAGATACATCGAAATTATCGAAGTTATTGTATTTTCAATGCTGATTGGTGCTTTCGCAGTGCTTACTTCGTAAATAATTGTCATAATAAAGATTTAATATTTGGCAATTGTGTATATTGTGTATTTTAAGAAATTTATAATGTAATGACGTTATATTAATTTCTGCTCCTTTAGTTTAAAAAATTATATAACATGCGCGTAGTCTAAATTAAAAAAAACTGTTATACATTATGTTTTACACAAGTTAATACATTTACATACACATCAAAAAATTTGTTACAATTATAAATTACTATTTATTAATATAATTAACCTGATGAGTTAATGTAAAATTAATTAATTTTTCTTCCAATCATGATATTAAACAAAAGTTACCTGGACATCTTTATGATCAGCTAATAACAGTAAAACATAGCAGATAGTCATCGCTGTAGTATCGTGACCCTATAACCACCATTACATACATTTTTACATATCTAGATAAAAAATAAAAAAGTTTCGAAATTTACATACGGCAAACAAAATAGTATCAATTTCTTCTTTAATATCTGAATCAGTTAAATAGCCTTCTCGAGATGCTGCTATTAATAAATCCATCATAGTCAGTCGTCTTTTTTCAACTAAATTAAAAAGTAAGACATGTCACATACTCTCATGAAGCGCATCTTTATTATTGATATAATACAATTTTGATTTATTCTCAACAAACAATACTGATTTAAAAATTAAAGTACATTAATGTTGAACTAATTTTTAATGCAGATAAATTTGTTACTTAAGTTTTAAATATACTTATCACAACTGATAATCAACAATATTGTAAAAGAAATTTATAATGTAAATCAATTTATAACGTAAAAGTATAACATGTGATTATATACATACTTGTGACAGCTTCTACATTATCTTCCTCTATTGTACATTTATCACAATTTTTCAAATATCGTCCATTGGTTTGTTCATGATAAAGTTTCTTTTCTGCAATAATCTAAAAAATGTCAATCCATTTATTTTATTTATGCGTTAATAACATTCCCAAAATTTACAGATCCTGTTAATACATTTTGTATAAAAGTATTATAAACTCTTTATATATTTCTTTATAACTTTACATAATAAAAAACACACAAAGACAAAATAAAAATAACAGAAAATTACATACTTTTTGAGATAATCCATGTATTATATTTAGAAGTTTTTTTTGTTGTCTACCTTTTGATGTTAGTGCGAAGATCCAATCGAGATATAACCATGGTCTTAGTCCTCTAAATTTTAATTAATTTAAAATTACTATTATTACAATTACATATTAATATATACATAATTTTGAAAAGACAAGGATATTAGGAGATATTGGAAATGACACATGTTTTTAAATTTAGTACATTAATTTTATCATAATATTATAATAAACATTCAACATTTAAAGTTTTTATTTAAAAAAATTTTTATTTTAAAGATTTTATTTTAAACAAGCGATTGGATGATTAAATGTTTAAATTGCTAACTTTTAGAGAATATACTTTTATGATTATTATATTTATATAATTGAATGATAATGTGTTCATTTATCTGAATACTTTGTAATTATTTATTATATACTATAAGTTACCTGTAAACGACGAATTCCAACATCTGATTAACTGCATTTCGATATTGTTGTTGAAACAAATCAAATTCTTGCAGAGAAATGCCCATGACTGTGTCTACAGATATACTTGTATAAAATACAGATATACTTGTACAAAATATCATAAAATAATATCATGACAATGCATGGTAAAATTTTTTTAAAAAGTTTTTTGTTTTGTTTTGTTTTGTTTTGTTTTGTTAGAATTAAATGTTCTATCTTTAATTTGTCATAATTATATTTTGCATTTGAAATTTATATTGTTTGTTGAGTTATCTAACAATAAATTAAAAGACTTAAGTAATTGTAATCAAAATGCAATACCGCAAATTGTATTCAGCGTATATTCACTAATAAACAACATTAAATCCTTTACAATATGGTCGCTAATATTTTTCAATGAGTTTGCCATGTCCTCGCCCTCCTTAGTAAAAACCTCAATAAACTGTTGTAATATAGCAAGACGGAATGTAGGATTTAATATTTTTCGTCGCGATTGCCATTTGGCGCCTGAAACAAAAACAATATATCAGGTAACAAAAATAAATTGAAGTTTATTAAAAAATAGAAAATAAAGATAAGTATGTTCGTATCTTATACTCCGTCGTACACAAGTTTAATTATAACATACTATGATAAAATTGTAATTTGCATTTATATTTGTTCTATATCTTTTTCTGCTAAACATATAACGAATACATTTTATATACAAACTTTCTTTTATATACAAATAATGTTCATATTTTATTTGATTTACGTGATAACTTGATTTTGATCGTAACTGGAATATGTAATAAAAACTCGATAATAAGAATTTTACATAATAGTAAAATGTATATATGTTATATATATTACATTACCTCTACTAGTGAGAAGACCTGTATTAAGCCAAGGATGTAAGAAGTTATAAATAAAACTTTTTTCTTTATGCATCTTTAATATTTTCTAAATTTAAAAAGTTTTAAAGTAATTAGTTAATTCAATCGTGAAATGAATGATTGTAATAATTATTTGTTAAATTATTATTGACATTTTATTAATTTAATCTCTAATGTGTTTATACTTTACCTACATAATAATTTTTGTTAAATATAAGTAAATGAGAAACTTTTAATTATCAATTTGTCAATAATTATTGATAAATTTGAATGTTTTTACGTTATACTACCTCTATGTCATCAGGATGACGGATAAATACAAAGGGTATAGAGAAAAGCCATACTTTACTAACAGGATAATATTGGTCTAATATCTGTAACTTCCAAAGATCCTCTGAAAGAACAGAAAAGACATATATATTGAGAATATAAGAACATAATGCTGGAAATTTATAACTAGTCTATTATATTTTTAATATGTATATTAAATTTATTACAATAGAAGGTGAAGCAGCATTTTTAAGTACCGCTAATGATTCTGAATGTATCAAAGATACACTCGTCGGAATTACATAGCGTCAAAGTTATCTATGCATTTTTGTTCAATTATTGCCAGCATTAATATTAATTATACACCTTTACACATCACGAAAAAGTTGCTGAACAAAATTTGTGTATCATGTGTGGGAGTGTGCGCGCGCGTGCGCGCGCGCGCGTGTGTGTGTGTGTGTGTGTGTAGTTGCATGTAAAAAATTGAATACATATATCTGAATAAAATCGTAAATGTAGATTAGAAACACATTGTGAATTAAAGAAGTCTATTGATAAAATTATTATAATTATTAAAAAAATATTATAATATTAAAAAAATATTCAACAGATATTAAGTTCTGTATCTTAAAATTTTTTAATTCAAACAAATGTTTTTAAAATTTAACTTACTCCGTGAACTTTGCAATATCTTTCTAATGATTGAATAACTTGACGGTCCAGGTATACGATTGATAAGCCTTCCATTTCGTCCATAATGTACGTAAAAATTATATGCCAATAAAATAAAAATAAAGAATAATAGAATATTAATCATTGTACTAATCAGTGTTTCTTGACTGAATAACTAATTGTTTTCAATTTCTTCTTTCTGTGTCAATGTATTACACATTTCACACAATCTTCTTTGACTACTGTGTTGCAACTATGTAAGATTGTAACTGGTATATTGAGAAATATATCGGACTTGATCGGGGAGAGAATAAGATCTTGAAGAAAATAGTAGGGAGATATGTGAGAGAGGGAGCGATTTTCAGAGAACAGAGATTGAAATAAGGGGAAGAGCTTGAGAAAGAGGATAGAGATTCGAAGTTTCACTCTGCGAGTGAATAAAAGTTAAAATTCCTGGAGACAGAAAAAGGACGAAGAATCTACAATAACTTTGCCATCCTTTCCAGATGGAAACCTTCACATCTTAAACGTCCTGCATAAGAGCACGATAATCAATTATTCGTACCCTGATCGGACTCATCTCTGCTGCAAGGAATGGATCTCGCACGGATCCTCAATCCGATTTCTTTTCTCTCATTAATGGACAGAATCTTCGGCACGTGTTGACCTGACGTCGACATCTTACTGTGAAACCAAGTTCTTAATAATGTCGACATTGAATGTAACCTTTATCATTAATATTCATTAATTAAAAGGTCGGACGTTTATTTCGTAAGATTCAAACGCGCATTTTTGTGTGAGAATTTGTATTTTGAAATTTGTTTAAGATATAATTTAGAATATTATAATAAAAGCCGTTATTTAAACTATACATGATTGTTATCGATTAGTAACCTCTATTATTAATCGTGATAGTATCAATATTCTGAATAAATTTAATAATTGAAACATGCTTTTAAATATGCTAATTATTCCTTATAACTTTTAAAAAATTTAGAAAGTATAAAAAATGTATTTTTTAAATGTTTTATCAACATTTATAAATAAAAATTTATGTAAATTTTAAAATATATTAAAATTTATATACATTACATAATATTACATAAATATTTTTAATAAGTAAATGTTTTAATTACTGTGCCAGAATAACAGATCAAAGTTTATAGACTCAATGATTATGACTATCTGCTGGTTTATCTTGTCTGTCTGTAGAATTATTAATATCAATTGGATAAAAAAGTGGGAAATATTAAAGCAGAATTATTTTTCTTGTAACTACCTTTACTTTTTCAGAATAGTTTTTAAATTTTTTATGTAAGATCATGCTTATGATAGTTATAATTATATAATTTTTACGTCAGTCAAATCAGAAAGAAATCTAAAGTTTGTAATCAATGAAAAAATTCTACGTAAAACATATATGATATGCTATTAATATTTATGACTTATGACTATTACAAAACAATCCATACAAAAGAATATTTACTTAAATATTCATGTAAAAATTATTTCTAAACTTATCTTTACTTCGATCGAAAATATAGTTGCAATGATCGAATGTGTGATATCGCATGTAGTATCCTAATAAAAATAAACATTGTTTTTAATAAGTATACACTACAAGTATCCACTTATAAAAAAAGCATCTTAAGTCAACACTTACATTTCTGGGAATTTATTGTTGTCTCTTTTCTCTAATTTCAACTGATCCTTTCGCTGCGCTTACTTCATGACTGAGAAAATCATTTGACAATTATGTATATTGTATTAATTAAAAATTAACACAATAATACAGTGTAACAGTATTATATTCTACTTCTATAATTTTTGTTCTTTTTATTTAACAAAATAACATGCACAGAGCGCGTGTTTGTAATATCTTCACTTATTTTGTGAATTGATATCATTGCTGATAATCTATTTTTACAATTTGCATATTCATCATACACATTGTATATATTATCATAGATAAAAGATTACGAGTGTATATTTAACAGAAAAATATAAAATATAAAAATATTTTTTATATTTTATATTTTTCTGTTAAATATACACTCGCAAAAGAAGTAGTGTATGCGTAGTTCGTCTGTAATGTTTAGTAAATTTAAAAAATTTATTTCTAAAAAAGATATTTAAATAAATTAATATTATTTAGTTTATCTACGTAATCAATTAATTATTAAAAATTTAAAAATTATGATATATTCTGTCATTATCTATAAAATGATTATCAACAGCGATAATAACATTATATTGCGTATAATCTTATAATTTTATGTATAAAACTAATGTCTAAAATAAATATTATTACTTATTTGTCACTTTGCGTTACATAATTTTATTGTATATAGTTATATTATACATACAATTATATTGTACACATAAATAAGAAAATCGTATTGATACTACAAGCACCGGTAATTTATAACAAACTTTGCTTCGGAAAAAAATAAATATAATTATTAGTTATTACATTTTTAGGATTACTTATAGGAATGGTAAAAACAGACATTTAAATATTTTTAAATCGAGTGCTAAACATTTTCAAATAAATTTAAAAAAAGAAAATATTTATGTATTCGCAGGTTATAAATATATTTAATTAAGCTAATGTAAGATTTTAAAAATAAGAAAGCATTGTAAAAAGTGATAAAATTCAATATCAAAGCATCCATACACTTTTCACATAGAACAAAACCCTCCAGTAGACGTCCATTAGACGCCGGTCATGAATATTCGGAATTTCCAGTAGACGGCCAATAGACGACCACAGGAAATCCACAGTTCCGCTTTGTGAAAGTCTATGAGATCTCTATTAGATCTCTTCCATAGACGTCTGTCATTAGACATTACGGATCGCTAATAGAGGGTTCATGGAGCTTTGGTAGATGATTTATTATTAAAAGTTAATAAAATGAATTTTATGATGCTGAACAAAAATATTTCTACGAAGACACGAAGCGCATATGGTATATATGCTGCATGGAATTAATAAAATTTAACATCGTAATGGAACTAATAAAATCTTTTTTATCTTGCAATGTCGATAATATCGCTCATTTTTTTCGAAAACCATGGACCACGCATCCTTGTGATATACCGTACTCAAGCTCGCTTCACTTAGTGATTCACTTAGTGACTCGCAGTCGAACATACTCGTCGTCGACACTGTCTGCGAACGTCGGTCTGTGAGAGACAGAGATAGGGAGAGAACAAATAGTCCGAAGCTAGTCCTTCCTTCATTCCAGCTTTATTAATTAATTCAAAATTTTAAATTAGTGAATCGTTAGTGTATTTGTTAGCTCCTCTCGGAGCTTGGACGTAACACATAATTACATCTACATTATATATAATTATATATAATTAGATATAAATCGTTTTTTTCGGATAATTGTAAATATTACCTTGTTGATCTAAACTTTTAAACTTCTAAACTTAGATCAGTCTAGACTTAGATCAGATATTAGTTAATTATTTTGAAATGATGACGGCTACTTTAAAGATAGTTTTTCTTCAATGTTTTTTCACTTCTAAATGTTTGAACATTTATTGAAGGTGATTCTGCTAATTATTGTTTTTACAATAAATTGTTTACTCGAATTTGTTTTTGTCACAACATTTCGTTTTTGCTTGTTCATTGGTCTCACTTTTCTCTTATTAATAATAATCATAATCAAGTTACAAATAAAGAAATAATTATTTTTATAAAATATGGTTCATTTAATTTTGGTCGTATCTGGTTGGCAGCTATTGCAGTGCTTACGATAACTATTGCAATGTTATGAATATATTTTATCGATCAACATTTATATTTCGTATCGTAATATTTTATTATTGCAACGCTACGCAAGAAATAGATTTATGAAGATGTAGTTTTATTTGCATACATTGTTTACATAAACATCAGGTGAAATTTTGATAAAAATTTCGAATCTTTTGTTTCATTCCTTCAATTCTTTTTGAATTTGTTTTACTATTTCTTCAAAATTTATCTGCTTCTCTTTTATATTCTACCGAGATATTATTGACGTTACATAACATTTTTTTATATGCGTAATTTTCTTCGTCGTCAGTTCTATTTTTTCTGCATCTGATATATCAAGTGCGATTTTTAAAATTCAATAATTCTTCCTCTTCCATTTTATGTTAATTAGCTTTTTATTCCCTTTTTTCTTAATACTAGACATTACAAACGCGCGCTACGCGCTCGCTATTTATCTTTTTCAACACAAGAGCAAAAATTAATATAATACTTACTCATTATACTACTGTTACATTATAATATTTTTAACTTCTTGGTACATAATTGTCAAAACGATCCTCTGTGAGATCAATACAATGACAGCTATTCACGAAGTTAGCGTAGCGAGAAAACCAATCGGCATCGCGGAAAAGCGACAGCAATAATTCGAGAGATGCGAGTATCGATGTCATGCCTTTTTTTTTAGAAAGGAATCAGTTATTACAAAGATACATTATATTCATTATAAATTAAATAAATTAAATAATAAAATAGCTATTTAAATAATTATTTATTTTTGATATAAATTTATCTATGCAATATAATTTTGTTGACAAGTGTATTTTTAATACGTTCAAAATCATTATTTAAAAATGCAGCTTTATATTTTAAATATTCTAATTATTCTAATAAATTTAACATATTAAGAATATTCTAAATTAATTATAAATTTTTCAGCAGTATATTCTTAACATATTCAACACAACATATATATCTTTTCAGAAGATATTTGAAAATTGCTGATCATCCTCTTTGACAAATATTATCCTATTTTTAAAGTATGACTTTTCTCAACACTCTTTGTATGTAACACCTCGTCATCCAGACGACATAATGTAGTATAACGTAAAAACATTCAAATTTGTCAATTAAAAAACTTCTCATTTACTTATATTTAGCAAAAGTTGTTATATAGATAATAAACTTATTAAAGATTGAATTAATGAAATGTCAATAATAATTTATATAACAATTATTACAATCATTCACTTCACGATTGAATAAAATAATTATTTTATAAATTAGGTAATACTACGGACGCATATCGAAAAGATTAGAAAGTTCGATTAAAAAGATCGAAAAGTTTTATTTACAATGTTTTACATCCTGCTTTAAAAGCAGGTTTTCTCACTAGTGGAGGTAATGTAATTATATCATTGTAACATATAAAACATATGTACAATCATTGTTATATATAGTTCTTGTCATCGACATTTTATTATCGATAAAAATTATAATCAAATTATTACAAAATCAATTAAAATATGAACATTATTTGTAAGAAAGTTTGTATATAAAATGTATTTCTTATAAGTTAAGTAGAAAAATTTTTTATTATTTTTATTATTTTTTTATTATTTTATTATTTTTTAATAAGCCTCAATTTATTTTTGTTAAATTTTGTTACCTGACATATTCTTTCTGTTTTAAGTGGACAAATGGCAATCGCGACCGAAAATATTAAATCCCACATTTTGTTTTGTTATGTTACAATAGTTTGTTGACGTTTTCATACAGCAGAGCGAAGATGACATGACAAACTTTTTGAAAAATATGGGCGATTATATTGTAAATGATTTATATTGTTTATTAGTGAATATATGCTGAATACAATTTACAGTATGACATTTTGATTACAATAATGTAACACTTTTATCTTATTATTAGGTAACACAAACAATATAAATTTCACATACAAAATATAGTTATGTCAAATTATAGAATAATATTTAATTCTAAAACCCTTTAGAAATATTTGAGCATGTATTATCGTGACAAACTGTATCCCCATCTTACGAAGAAAGTCGAGCACATTCTGAATTTTAAAGAATTTTCTATTTTCTGTATATGTGAATTTTGAATGTATGGACTATTAAAAATACGGAGGAATTATGTAAACCACCACGTGCATAATTAAAAATATATAAAAATTTTTTTCATAAGATAAAACATTATTAAAGCATTATTATATAACAAATTATATACAATAAATACACATGTTATTATCTAGCATCTCTGGGTACTTGAGTTGAAGAAATTAAAAATTTTTCAAAGTAGCAAACTTGTTTTTCGATTTGGGACAATCGTGTTCCTATCTTTTGTTTAATATATGAAACATCATCATAAGAAGCAGAATTATTCATGTGGTTGCTCACCTGAAATCCATTCACATTAAGTGTATTATAATTACATAATTTATTTTTATACATATGAAAAATATTTATCTTGAAAAGAAAAATAGTGAAAATAAAATCAAAGAAAAAATTATAGATCTAAAAAGAAATTGTCAATGAATATTCCACAAGATAGAAAAAAACGATAAAAAAAGAAGAAACAATAAAAGAAATTATAAAAAAAAATAAAGATGTAAATTATACATATATAATATATATTTATAATTTACATCTTTATTTTTTTTTATAATTTCTTTGATTGTTTCTTCTTTTTTTATCGTTTTTTTTTTATCTTGTGGAATATTCATATATAAAATAAAATTTATATTACCTTTCATTGCTATATCGTATTTTATTTTTAATAAGAAGTTATGTACTATATAAGATACGTCAAAAAATATATGTATATCATTTTTTTTTTTAAAAGCTAAAGTTTACCTTGTCAAGTTGCTCTTTAGAATACACGTAATTAATAATGTCTATTAATATTACGGGCAGTTTGATTTCTCTGTAAACAAATTGTTAGATTTATAATTATGGTATAATTATGATTAGATTTATAATCAGTATAATTGATATAATTTAAACGACAAACTTTTATTTAATTTCATGCAATTCATGCAATATATGTTTCTTACAAAAGATTATTACCTGGATATTACTTTTAAGTTTTGCAATATATAATCGAGCACTAAATTATTTTTTGCATGTTTTGCAATAATGGAGTGCAAAACTGTAATACGATCTTCTTTAGTAAAGTTTTCTGATAAAAATATTTCTGATAAAGTTAGGTTGATGTAATTAAAAATGATTTGTATATCTTCAGTGCACGCTAAAGATACTAAATGATTCTTATTAAATTTTGCTAAAAGAAATACTTTGCCCCAAATAGTATTATTTGCTTTTTTTGTTCCTTCACAATATGTCCAATCGCTCCACCATGGATTAATACTAAATAATTTGATAAAATAATTATTAGAATGAGTTAAAAAAGCAACTTAGTATCTATGGTCTTCTATTATTGACAATTTGTTATCCATTATATGATATTAAAAAAACTGTAATTGTGGAATATATTACCCCTCGATTTTAAGAAATTCTTGATATTTTTGACGATCTTTTATTAATCGTAAAGTAGCATTATTCTTACATATGTCAGAACCAAGTACGCATGCCCATTTTGCAGCTTCATGCCTTAAACTCTTAATTAAATTATTTTCATCTGATTCGTTATATCCTAAATTATTTAAAAGAGATTCTAGAATTTGGTAAAAGTGTGCCTGAAAATAAACAAATATCATTATTACACTAATATGTTATTTTGGAAAAGAAAAATAATAAGAAAAATTTATTAATATAATTTATTTATATTTTAATTCTTATGTTAATAATAAAATTTTTAATTTTATTATAATATTTAGAAAAAAATATTTCCCAAATTTTTAATCTTATTTTTCTTATAATATAAGTTTTCAAAAATTTCTGTCTGTTGGTGGAAGAAATTGTGATTTAATTTATTTCACATAAATCATAAAGTTAGACAAAATAAAACAATTTTTTATAATATTATTTTTAGAAAATATTTAAAAAATATTTATAAGAATTTTTTAATAGTGAATGATACTTGTTACATATAATTGTGATATATATATATATTACAAGTTAAAAAAAATATTATTATATACATATATATTCTTCTGTAAATATTATTCACAATTTAAAAAATATACATATAGGAAATTTTATTTTAAATTAATTATAAGATTATATACAATAGTATTATATATAATATATTGATTATAGTATTAATTATAGTATTATATATAATATAATGAAAAATAAATTCTGCAATACATCAAGAAAATAATATATTTACTTCAAACGTACATAAATGTATTCACAAAACAATTATTTGAATACACGACTACTAATTTGTACTATTTAAAATTATTTACATAATTACAACATTTAATCTAGATGAAATAATACAAGAAAATATTATTAACACAATTTTTACACAGTTTATTTTTATAAAATTTATATCCTAATTTTGAATGTTAAAATGACATTTTTATATCACAATTAAATGTTACGCTTTATGAGTCAGATATATGTTCTATAAATTAATAATTTAATTATTACTTACTTTGATTTCACTACTTTTTGAAAATGGGAAAAAGCTGGATATTTGTTCCATAATTTTAAATACAGGATACCATGATATATAATTTTCCTCTTTCGATAAATAAGATGTGAGTTTTTTGAAAAGATTAAAGTTGAGTTGGCCTTTTAATAGAAAATGGTACGCATCATCAATGAGCTGAGCACGATTAAGAACATGTATTTTGCTATATTCAGATGAGAGAAGACATTTCAAGATATTTTCCCATAATCTGTCGTCGTATTTAACACGATAATATCCTTTGGCATACAAAAATTTCATAATTAATTAAATAATTAATTTAATATACAATATATATAAAACTTTGCTATACACATATATATATATATATATATATGAAATTAATATCATAATATATATAAAATTGATATATAATATACTGTTTGGTTCATATTTACCAGCTTGAGCTACATTAGCGATAATCCATTCATCTTTTGTTGTATTAGCCACGCGTAAAATTGGGTTACTGCGGTGTAGCCAATGTTTAAATACAATGTTTAAATTATTATAATAGCGATAATTTTGTCTAATGTATGTTACATGAATCCATAAACCTTTTGGAAATAATTTATCGGAATTATTTTGTGATAATGTTATTATCACTTTGCTTGTATTTTGTATCGTTTGTACATTTAATACAAGATAGCGTTTTTGTATTATCCAATTATTCATCCTTCTTCCTAAGTCCATATTTTTTCTCTTATAAATATTTTTTAAAGTTTCTTGCATAATATTGAAGAATTTATTGGAAATACTATTCGATGTGTCGAAAGATTTATCCTGACTAAAGTTGTAAAAATTTATGTATATTAAATTTATATTAAAATGTAACATAAAAAATTATACAAAGGATACTAGAAATATAATATTATTTAATTCATTTATTCATGTGTTAATTTAGTGTAATTTACATGATTAAATACATAACATATCTTATGATTAATACTCACTGGAGAGCTACATAACGACTGAGACCTGACATAAACACATCTTTGGGAATTGTTTGTGACAGCATGCGTATGAAAACAGGTGCTATAGCAATTAATATCATAAAAGATAATTAAGCATGATTAGATAAACTAAATTAATTGTGATTTTCATAAATTTCTACGTAATTATTTTTGTAAAAGAGAAGATAAGTTCTAAATTTTAATAACGTATACATATATTTTTTGCAATAAAAATTATATAAATAAATTGCAAATAAATTAGTTAAGTAATCTTTTGTTATATAATATGTGAGTTTGAAAACATTGTAAAAACACTATAAAAATAAAGCTTAAAAATTTTTTTACAAATAATGATTTAACTATATTCAGTATTATATATTCAGTCTTACCTTTAATATAACGAGTAAAAGGAAACAATGAATTAATACCAGATAATTCATTGACTTTTGATACAAGAGGCATATCGTAATAATCATTCAAATGAAGAGACTCGTGTTGAAATTGCACTACGAATAGATTCAATATTGTGTAATCAAGTATCTACAAGCAAAAGTTTCAATCAATATAATATAATACAATATAATAAGTGTTATCAATATCATATAATTCTTATCTTTAAATAATATACTTAAGAAGTATAATAAAAATTTAAATAAAAACATATAGAATTGAACAGATCTTTGTCATTGTTTAAAATATCAAGAAACTAATTTTTATGATATAAATATTAGCAAATTTCTTTTATATTTTATACAAAATATAAAAATTTGGAAAATTTGATTTATCAATATTCGTTAATTCTAAATCTAAAATTAATATTTAATCATTAAAGGTTTTTTACATATTTGTAATATTAATGTTTTAATTCCAATAATGAGACTATCTAACAATCTGTAATCTGTAATTTATAACAAAAGCAACCTCGTCAACAATTTTCATTCCTAAAAAGGTGGCAACACCCTCGTTTATCCATAAATACGATCCCCAAGATTGTCCGATCATGTTGCCAAAGAATTGATATACTAATTTTCGTGCTATTGTGAATGCCACAGTCATTTCTCGTGCTCCGCTAAAAAAGTCTACATCATAAAGAACAGCTGCCTCACTAAAATATAATTTAATTATGAATGTGTCTTATTATTATTATGAATTTAATTATGAATATGTCTTTGTATATTAAACCTATGAAATTTAATCTTTATCACCTAAATTTTCAGCTTTCATTGTTTTTGATCACTATTTTAAGCTGTATAATTTTGAGCTTAAATTTTCTTAGATATTGACATAAATTAAATATACAATTTTTATTGTTAGTAAGTTTATTGTAAATTTCTAGTTTTATACACACAGTACCTATAAAGAATGAGTCCCCGTGCTTCCACATCTTTATCTTGAAAATTTTGTGCTACGATAATCTTCATATTTCGTGGAAATAGCGTTTTAGATATTTTTTTTTGTAAGTATTCTATGGAAGCTTTAATCATCCACTGAAAGAAGTCTAACCACACGTCGTTTTCACTCCAAATTTGGATGTTTACCTTGACTGGTATGTCATTATCGTTAAATTTATAATTAGAGCAAGCGTCGGTAAGACGGCTGAATTTGTGCAATACAATCGCTATGAGATAAGGAGAGATGTTAACAGATGTATACTTTATGAAAGTTTTGTCTTCGTCTCCAGTTTCTTCGGAAATCCTTGTATTTGTTACAATTTTATAATCTGAACAATGCTGTATGGAGATAGAAAATTTAGTTCTAATATCCGGCCTATCACAGTACGGAAATGCAGGACGAACACCTATTCCATGCAGATTGGATGCTGCGATCAACCATCTGTGACATTTTAAAAATAAATTTTTTAATTTTAATTATTACTAATATATAGCATGTGAATGTTAGAGATTATTATAATGCTACTTATGACTTCGAGAATAACATTTCTTATATTTCCTATTTTATTGTATTACTGCATTAAACATATATTTTTTAGATAAAACATACTTTTATAACATAAAGTATTGTAATTTACACGTTTTTCGATTTATATATATCAATATGTTTATTACATTTAAATCATTACATTTAAGTAAATTGAAATCAAATATATAAGTGAATATATAAGTGAATAAAAAGAAAGATTTATATCTTGTAATAATATTTTAGTCTCTAACATATTTAAATTTATTACATTTGTGCTCTACTCACACTGTATCAATTAAATTTGATTTCCAATAATTGTTTACGTTAATCATAATTCCAACAAAGTTTATTATCAGATGGTAGATATTAGATGGTAAAAATTCGTGATCAAAGTTAATGACAACTGTTTGCGTTTTATTATCATATGTATACATTATCGGTTTTATCACTTTACGATCTGTCGAAGTAAAAACTTCGGTTCCTGTTTCATCTATTTTCAGATTTAATACGTTCAAACGTATTAAGTTTGTTTTATTAGAAACTTGAAAATATGACGTAAGATTACCATAAAAAAGGGTATTGCCTTTTGCTCGTTGTTCGTTTATATATGGTCTAAATGTACTATATATATCATACATATTGAATTTTATTAAAATTGAAATATCTTCAATGAATGGTATGAAGTGAATATAATTGTCAAATGGTTTTATTAATTGCTCATCTGCATACACATTATTTTTTGTATCATTGTCAATAGCATCGTTTAGAGTGACAAATATTAGATTAATACTTAGGAATAATTTTAATAATTCCATAATGATTGTCACTTCACATATCTGTAATAATGTTTCTTTCGTCACAGAAAAGAAAAATTGACAAAATATAATGCGGAGACTATATTAATATCAATAATAAAAATTTGAAATTATCTTAACGTCGGTTAAAATCCATATTTTCCACATTATTCATACATTATTCAAACACAAATGAATTGTTATTCTATCTGTTAAAGCACAATTGTGTTGCAATTTTATAAAAATTTTACTTTTATAAACTTTATTTTTATTTATTTTTATAAAAACTTACAGAGCAATATCTGCATTGCAATGAAACTCTTTTTTCTTATTCTTTTTTATAAAAAATTCCATTAGCATATGTTTACTTAAATTTTAAAAAATTAATTCATTTTTTTTCTTGAAATAAATATACAAAAAAAACAAGTAGTAAACAAATTCCAAATTTTTTACAAATAATGCTTATAGTTAATAGCAAAAAGTAAATACCATTGAATTTACATATAAAATAAAAAAAAATGTTAAAAACACTAACAGCTAACGTTGATAATTGTTGTCATGCCACTTCTGTATTTAAAAATATTAATGTCTGTATATATATATATATATATATATATAATGAAAATATTAAGACATTTTAATTAAAAATTTTATCTTTTATTAGTTTATTTAATCATATATAATATGATATATATATATATATATATCATACATATATAATATACGTGACGTATATACATATATAATATACGTGGAAATTATTTCTATTTCTTATATCAGTCAGATTAAATTTATTTACTGTTACTTACATTGAATAGAAACTGTTTGTGCGATTAACTTCTATTTTTTGTGATAATTTACGATTGATTACGATATTTCTTGATAATAATTAAATCGTTATTAAGAGAAATATATGCGATCACAATCTCGAGTTCTTGACAACAAGAGTTAGTCAAGTGCCGGCAACGAATAGCTGAGATCATAATAAATGCGAATTTGATGTGCGAAAACAAAGGTAAGGTCATAGATGGCTCGTTAGTAAAGTGATTATATGTATAGTGTACCGCGCGTATGTATGTATATATATATATATATATATATATATATATACATATATACATATATATATATATATATATATATACTTAACGTTTTCACATAAAACATCTTTGTTTTTTTAAATAATAAAATAAAATATTTAAACAATAATTAATAATTACAACAATAATAATTATTTAAACAAATTACAGTTTCAAAGAAGAAATATGTTTTCATTAAAAAAGAATATTGTTTTCTTCTTATCAATTTATAAAATAATTTTATCTCGAGCTTGTTTTTCTTATGTTAATAATTATTATATAGTTTATCATAAAAGAAAAAATACAAGTCTGTTCTAACTCTCACTATAACAATCGTGATACTAAAAATAAAAGAATCATTTAGAAATAGTTGGCAGCATATAAATAAGAAATAAATAAAAGAATAAGAATTGTACATACAAAAATTTTTAATAGTAATACTTATGTTAGTAATACTTATGTTTTTGTAAGATTAAATAATAAGAGATAATGTTATTAACGTTACTATTATTATTACTCTGCCAAACGAAGATTAGCACAATAGAAAAAATATGCGTTTTATCGAAGCATAACTTTTGTTACCTTAGGTCTCAGTAACTGTATATAATTTAGTATCAACTTTCGCATAAGAGTTTCTTATTAATCAAAAAATTATGCGGTACAATTATCATTTATTGTTGTATTAATAAAAAGTTCTAAAAGTTAATACGTCGTCAGCGCGATCTTTCATTGGCCATCCAGTAGTGTGCGTATTAACTTGATTAACCAATGACTAATACATCCACGCAGAGAATTTTAGTAATTTACAGTGGCTTACAGTTATAAGACCCATTACACACAAAATGCGTAGCATGACATAAAAATGATATAAGATAACTAGATTCAAGGAATATTCAGTATATACATTTCAGATAGCAAAACGTGCCAAAAGCACAAATTGCGAAGTTATGCTACGCTTTATGGTGGCAAAAATCGAGCAGCATGAGCTGTTGTAACAGATACTGTTAGCAAAAATGTAGCACATACCGAGCAAGATCTGCATCATAACATGCTGCAAAAATGCTGTAAAAATTGAACAAAGCTTATCGTCATAAGTACATCAGAATTCAAGCATTTTGTGTTGCCACAATATTCAACAGAAAATACTCCAAAATTTAATATGATATGCCGTCAAGATATGTTGCAAAAATGTATGTGCTTGATGCAAGACGTAATTGTCCAACAAGATAGTTAACGAAATGTAGTATCTGAGAAATAGTACATTATATAAAATGTTCAATGTTTGATACATTATTTGATACGTTATATAAAATCAAAAGGATTATGGAATAACTTATATCTTTAAAAAGCTTTTTATAAATTATTTATGCTGCAAAGATATATTAATTTCATTGTTAGTAAACTAATTAAAAATTACTCTTTTAAAATAAGAGATGGAGAAAATAATAGAGACATTATTTCTTAAGATTTTTTAGTAATAACAATGTCACTATTTAAATTGTGAACACAAAAAACGAGTCTTGCATATTTTGAGAACACTTAAACAGAGGAACATTAAAAGCTTAGAACCGATTCGTTATCTCTATTTTTACTGACACTTTACTCTTATACATATGTGCGGTGTTGATTTCAGGGAAGATTTGTAAGCCGTAGGAGATGAGCACAAAAATTGTTGTATTCTAAGAGCACATAAATAGAGGAACATTTTAAGCCTAAAACCGATTCGCTATCTATATTTTAACTGGTATTTTACTCTTGTATAGTTAACGTATATTTATTGTCTTTTTGGCCTATATCTTGTAAACTATTAGAAAGGCGCCAATTATTTTTATATCTTTTGAAAGCACATAAATAGCACATAATTCTGAGCTATTCACTTTCAATTTTGTGTGTAATTTTAACACACAAGCGAAGGTGTTAACTTTCGTTAAGCCAGCACCCCCTTTTCAATTCCCATTTCCTAAACTGCGCGAGCACAAAAATCAGGACTAGAGCACATAATTAGCATATAAATAGCACTTAATTTGGACATATATATTTTTTCGGTTTTTTGTGGGACGGTAATGCAAGCTTAATAGAGATACATTCGGGGCCTGATTATAACATACATATTACTTTTATACATGACTTTATTTAATATAACCAAACCTTTTAATTTTAAAAATTTAAATTTAGTATACAAAACATGTATTTTTAGTTACAATTCATGTAACTAATATATTTAATATATATCTTTTATTATATATATATATATATATATATATATATATATATATAGATATATATTTTTTTTATAGTTACTAAACATAAATCATAAATTCACATATCTAAAATATGTACGAAATACATATAAAATAATTTGTAACATGAGGAATATTTTGTGAATATAACTACGAGCAAAAAAATCTATAACGAGATTTCATATAATTGAGATCTAAATATGCTCTGCCGATGAAGAATTTTGCAAAAGAAAATCTCTCTTGTATAAAAAAAATCTCTCAATATGAAAAAGTTATATTTTACATTTTCATTTATTTTTTTATATAAAATTATCCTTTTCCTAGTTGTATCATAAATAGACTAAACACTTAGTACAGTAATACTTTAAACTTTTTAATATTAGCACTTCTATATTTTTCTATGTTCTAGTTCTATAAGAACTTATGTCTTAAAATCTGCATGTTTTTCAACAATTGGAACAAATTTTAAACGCATAAGAGGGACGAATCAACATATCAGCATTAAACTGAACGTCTTTTAAATTCTCTATTGGCTCCAAATAAAAATTATATATCAAAGAAGCTACCAAAGATTTCATTTCCACAAAAGCAAATCATTGTTCTACAATTATATGTATTATTGCAATCTGTTTAATTTAGAAGAAGATTGAAAACTGTTAAAAAGAATATTGAAAATAATATTAAAAAAATAATTTACCAATGCATTTTGGTGATCCAGCACTAAATGGCAAATATGCATATGGATGCTGATTTCGTATATTATCGAGTAAAAATCTATCTGGATCAAATATCTCTGAATTTGACCAATAATTCGGATCTCTATGGACTCCATAAATACTAATAAGATCCCAGTTGGTACTAAATATGATTCTAAAAAATTTTATAAAATAACATTTAATTTGCAAGTGGTTAAGCTGTTTCATAACATAAAATTGAAAAAATAAATACCTATCTAACAAATATCTATCAATACAAAACAAGTATGTAATTTCAATGAAAAAACAATATTTCCATAAAAGAAAAAAATAATTGCAATAATTAATAAAATGTATTAATGTAAAATGTATTAAATGTTAAATGTATTAAAAAATAATTGTAATTTGAAAAATTACTTTTTTATGCTACCGTAAGCATTGCAATAGCTGCCATATGATGCATTTTTGTTATGATTATTTAAATTTATGCATATTTTTTATATAAATTTATCTGCGATAATTTTGTTAACAAGTATATTTTTGATATATTCAAAATCATTAATGTTATTTAAAAATGCAGTTTCATATTCTAATACATTTAACATATATATTAAGAATATTCTAATAAATTAATTATAAATTTTCCAGCAGTATATTCTTAACATATTTACTATATATATATATATATATATATATATATTTTTAGAAGATATTTGGAAGTTGCTGATCACCCTCTTTGACAAATATTATTCTATTTTTAAAGTATGATTTTTCTCAACACCCTTTATATGTATCCGTCATCCAAATGACGGTAAAGGTAGTATGACGTAAAAACATTCAAATTTGTCAATTGAAAAACTTCTCATTTACTTATATTTAGCAAAAATTGTTATTTAGACAATAATTTATTAAAGATTAAATTAATGAAATGTCAATAATAATTTATATAACAATTATTACAATCACTTCACGATCGAATAAAATAATTACTTTATAATTTAGGTACTAAGGATGCATATCGAAAAAAATTTTATTTACAATGTCTTACATCCTGCTTTAAAAACAGATTTTCTCACTAGTGGAGGTAATGTAATTATATCATTGTAACATATAAAACATGTACAGTCATTATTATATATAATTCTTGTCATCGACTTTTTATTATCTATAAAAATTATAATCAAATTATTACACAAATCAATTAAAATATGAATATTATTTGTAAGAAAGTTTGTATATAAAATGTATTTGTTATAAGTTAAGTAGAAAAAGATATAGACAAATATAAATGCAAATTACAATTTTGTCATAGTAAGTAAGGATAATGATACTCTTGTACGACAGAGTATTTACCTTTTTTATTATTTTTATTATTTCTTTATTATCTTATTATTTTTTAATAAGCCTCAATTTATTTTGTTTATTTTGTTAAATTTTACCTGACATATTCTTTCTGTTTTAAGTGCCAAATGGCAATCGCGACCGAAAATATTAAATCCCACATTTCGTTTTGTTATGTTACAATGGTTGTTGACGTTTTCATAAAGCAGAGCGAAGACATGACAAACTTTTTGAAAAATATGGGCAATTATATTGTAAATGATTTATATTGTTTATTAATGAATATATGCTGAATACAATTTACGGTATTTTGATTACAGTAATGTAACACTTTTATCTTATTATTAGGTAACACGAACAATATAAATTTCACATACAAAATATAGTTATGTCAAATTATAGAATAATATTTAATTCTAAAACCCTTTAGAAATATTTGAGCATGTATTATCGTGACAAACTGTATCTCCATCTTACGAAGAAAGTCGAGCACGTTCTGAATTTTAAAGAATTTTCTATTTTCTGTCATATGTGAATTTTGAATGTATCGACTATTAAAAATACGAAGAAATTATGTAAACCACCACGCGCATAATTAAAAATATATAAAAATTTTACAATAAATACACATGTTATTATCTAGTATCGCTGGGTACTTAAGTTGAAGAAATTAAAAATTTCTCAAAGTAGCAAACTTGTTTTTCGATTTGGGACAATCGTGTTGCTATCTTTTGTTTAATATACGAAACATCATCATAAGAAGCAGAATTATTCATGTGGTTGCTCACCTGAAATCCATTCACCATTAAGTATATTATAATTATATAATTTATTCTTATACATATGAAAAATATTTATCTCGAAAAGAAAAATAGTGAAAATAAAATATCAAAGAAAAAATTATAGATCTAAAAAGAAATTGTCAATGAAGGTTCCAACAAGATAGAAAAAAACAACATGAAAAGAAGAAGAAACAATAAAAGAAATTATAAAAAATTATAAAGATGTAAATTATATAATATTTATATTTTCTTAATTTGCTATATCATATTTTATTTTTAAAATGTAATGAGAAGTTATGTACTAGATAAGATATAGATACATCAAAAAATATATCTATATTATATACTTAAAAGGCTAAAGTTTACCTTGTCAAGTTGCTCTTTAAAATACACGTAATTAATAATGTCTATTAATATTACGGGCAATTTGATTTCTCTGTGAACAAATTGTTGGATTTATAATGAGTTTAAATAAACTTTTATAATTTAAATTATAATAAATTTAAACAAACTTTTATAATTTTATGCAATTCATGCAAAATATGTTTCTTACAAAAGATTATTACCTGGACATTACTTTTAAGTTTTGCAATATATAATCGAGTACTAAATTATTTCTTGCATGTTTTGCAATAATGGAATGCAAAACTGTAATACGATCTTTTTTAATAAAATCTTCCGATAAGTTGATATAATTAAAAATAATTTGTACATCTTCACTGCACGCTAAAGATACTAAATGTTTCTTTCTAAATTTTGCTACAAGAAATAGTTTGTCCCAAATAATAGCGTTTGCTTTTTTTGTTCCTTCACAGAATGTCCATTCACTCCACCATGGATGAACACTAAATAATTTAATAAAACAATTATTAAAATAAGCTAAAAAAGCAACTTAGCGCTTATGGTCTTCTATTTACACACAATTTATTGTTCATTGAGCGATATTAGAACAACAGTAATTGTGGAATATATTACCTCTCACATTCATGATATTTTTTACAATTTTCTGTTAATGCCAAAGTAGCATTATTCTTACATGTGTCTAAACCAAGTACACATGCCCATTTTGCAGCTTCATGTCTTAAATTTTTAATTAAATAAGGAGATGAATTTAATTCCTTGTATCCTAAACGATTTAGAAGAGATTCTAGAATTTGGTGAAAGTGTGCCTGAAAATAGACAAATATCATTATTACACTAGTATGTTATTTTGGAAAAAAAAGTAATAAAGATAATGTATAATTTATTTATACATTATCTTTTTATATTTCAATTTTTATGTTTTATAGTAATAATAGAATTTTTATGTTTTATTATAATATTCAGAAAAAAACATTTTCTAAATTTTTAATTTTATTTTTCTAATAAGTTTTCAAAAATTTCTGTTTATTGTTGAAAGAAATATTTTAATATATTTCACATATCATAAAGTTAGATAAGATAAAACAATTTCTTACAATAGTACTTTTACATTTAGAAAATATTTATAAGAATTTTTTAATTGTAAATAATATTTATTACATATAATTGTGATGTGTATGTGTGTGTGTGTGTGTGTGTGTGTGTGTGTGTGTGTGTGTGTGTGTGTGTGTGTGTGTGTGTGTGTAACAGAAATTTTATTCTAAATTATGGGATATATTATACATAGTATTTTGAAAAGTAAATTTTGCAGTACGTCAAGAAAGTAACATTTTTACTTAAAAAATATATGTGCTCTTAAAATAATTGTTTGAAATACATAAATATTTACTTGTACCTTTAAAATTATTTACACAATTACAACATTTAATCTAGATGAAATAATACGAGAAAGTTTTATTAAACGTCTTTATACATACGTCTTTATACAGTTTATTTTTATAAAATTTTTATCTTAATTTTGAATGTTAAAATGATATTTTTATATCACAATTAAGTGTACGCTTTATAAATTAGATATGTTTTAAAAATTGATAATTTAGTTATCACTTACTTTGATTTCACTACTTTTTGAAAATGGAAAAAAACCGGATATTTGTTCCATAATTTTAAATGCAGGATACCATGATATGTAATTCTCCTCTTTCGATAAATAAGACGTGAGTTTTTTGAAAAGATTAAAGTTGAGTTCGCCTTTTAATAGAAAATGATATGCATCATCAATGAGCTGAGCACGATTAAGAACATGTATTTTGCTATATTCAGATGAGAGGAGGCACTTCAAGATATTTTCCCATAATCTGTCGTCGTATTTAACACGATAATATCCTTTGCATACAAAAATCTCGTAATTAATTATAATTTAATATACGATATATGTAAAATGCATATATATATATATATATATATATATATATATATAATCAATATTATAATGTGTATTGATATGTATTGATATATAATATATTATTTGATTTATATTTACCGGCTTGAGCTACATTAACGATAATCCATTCATTTTTTCTTGTATTATTCACATGTAAAATTTGTTTTTGGCTATATAACCAATGTTTAAATACAGACCTAAGCTGACTTTGCCTAATATATGATACAGGAATCCATAAACCTTTTGGAAATGATTTATTGGAATTATTTTGTGATAATGTTATTATAACTTCGCTTGTATTTTGTATCGTTTGTACATCTAATATAAGATAGCGTTTTTGTGTTATCCAGTTATTCATCTTTCTTTCTAAATTCATACTGTTTTCCTTATAAATACTTTTTAAAGTTTCTTGCATAATATTGAAGAATTTGTTGGAAATATTATTCGATATGTCGAAAGATTTATCCTGACTAAAGTTGTAAAAATTTATGTATATTAAATTTATATTAAAATATGACATAAAAAATTATACAAAGGATACTAGAAATATAATATATTATTATAATATATTATTTATATATTATAATATAATTATATATTATAATATAATATATTATAATATATTATTTAATCCATTTATTCATGTGTTAGTTTAGTAATTTACATGATTTAGTACTTTACATGATTTATTGGAATTATTATAATACATGATTAAATACGTAACATATCTTATGATTAATACTCACTGGAGAGCTACATAACGACTGAGACCTGATATAAACACATCTTTGGGAAGTATTCGTGACAGCATGCGTATGAAAACAGGTGCTATAGCAATTAATATCATAAAAGATAATTAAGCATGGTTATATAAACTAAATCAATTATAATTTTGATAATACGTAATTAATGTAAATTCTATACGTAATTAATTCCGCAAAAGAAGATAAGTACTAAGTTTTGATAATATATACATATGTTTTTTGCAATAACGTAAAAATTATATAAATAAATTGCAGATAAATTTAATTAAGTTCTAAATTATTATTTAAGTAGTTTTTTGTTATATAATGTCTAAGTTTGAAAACATTGTAAAAACGTTATAAAAATAAAGCTTAAAAATTTTTTGCAAATAATGGTTTAACTGTATATTCAGTCTTACCTTTAACATATCGAGTAAAAGGAAACAGTAAATTAATGTCAGATTCGTTGACTTTTGATACAAGAGGCATATCGTAATAATCATTCAAATGAAGAGACTCCTGTAGAAATTGCACTACGAAATATTCATTTAGCGTATTATTAAGTATCTACAAGCAAAAGTTTTAATCGATTTAATATAATATAATATAATAGTTGTTATCAATATCATATAATTCTTTTCATCCTCAAACAATATATTTAAGAAGTATAATAAACCTTAAATAAAATTACATAGAATTGAACGGGACTTTACCATCATTTAAATCAAGAAACTAATTTTTATAATATAAATATTAGCAAATTTCTTTTATATTTTATACATGTAAAATTTGGAAAATTTGATTTTTCAATATTTGCTAATTCTAAGTTATAATGATATTTAATAGATAATAATCGATCATTAAAGATTTTTTTATATATTAGGATTCTAATTCCTCTTATATGATTCTAACAATATGTAATCAAAAGTTTATAACAAAAACAACCTTGCCAACAATCTTCATTCCTAAAAAATTGGCAACACCCTCGTTTATCCATAAATACGATCCCCAAGATTGTCCGATCATGTTGCCAAAGAATTGATATGCTAATTTTCGCGCTATTGTGAATGCCAGAGTCATTTTATGTGCAACGGAACGATATTCTACATCGTAAACAACAGCTTCCTCACTGAAATATAATGTAATTAGGAATATCTTTGTATATTATAACTATGAAGTTTAATCTTTATCATCTAAATTTTAAGCTGTCACTATTTTGAGTTATCATTATTTTAATCGTTGTATAATTTTGAATTAAGGTATTGACATAAATTAATTATATAGTTCTTATTGTTCTTAAGTCAAGTTTCTTGTTTATACACAATACCTATAAAGAATGAGTCCTTGTGTTTCCACACCTTCATCTCGAAAATTCGGTACTATGATAATCTTTATATTTCGTGGAAATAGTTTAGACATGTTTTTTTGTAAGTATTCTATGGAAGCTTTAGTCATCCATCGAATGAAATCTAAACAGCAAAACTTGTCTTTATTCCAAATTTGGATGTTCACTTTGACAGGCATGTCGTCATCGTAAATTTTATAATTAAAGCAAGAGGTATTAGCGATATTAAGACGGTCGAGTTTGTGCAATACAATCGCTACGAGATAAGGGGAGATGTTAACAGTATTGTACATTGTAAAGGTTTTGTCTTTATCTCTAATTTCTTTGGAAATCTTTATATTTGTTACAATTTTATAATCTGAACAATGCTGTATGGAGATAGAAAAATAATTTCTCTCCGGCTTGTCCCAGTATGGAAATGCAGGACGAGCACCTGTTCCATATAAATCCGGTGCAGCGATCAACCACCTGTGACATTTTAATAATAATAAATTTTTAAATTTTAATTATTAATATAACATGTGAATGTTAGAGATTATTGAAATGCCACTTATGTGACTTCAAGCATAACATCTCTTCAATATCTCCTATTATATCGTATTACTGCATTAAACATATTTTCTAAACAAAACATACGTTTATAACATAAAGTATTGTAATTTATACGTTTTTCAATTTGTATATATCAATATGTTTATTACATCGTTTAAATCGTTATCTTTAACTAAATTGAAATCAAATATATAAGCGAATAAAAAGGAAGTAAGATTTATAATAATATTTTATAATAATATTTTAGTTTCTAACATTTAAATTTATTACATTTATAAAGTGCTCTACTCACACTGTATCAGTTGAATTTGGTTTCCAATAATTGTTTACGTTAATCATAATTCCAACAAAGTTTATTATCAGATGGTAGAGATGATATGATAAAAATTCGTGATCAAAGGTAATGACAACTGTTTGCGTTTTATTATCATATGTATACATTATCGGTTTTATCACTTTACGATCTTTCAAATTAAAAACTTCAGTTCCTATTTCGTCTATTTTCAGATTTAATACATTCAAACGTATTAAGTTTGTTTTATCAGAAACATGAAAATATGACGAAAGATTACCATAAAAAAGGGTATTGCCTTTTGCTCGTTGTTCGTTTATATATGATTTAAATATATTATGCATATCATACAAATTGAATTTTTTTACAGTTGAAATATTTTCGATGAATGGTATAAAGTGAATATAATTGTCAAATGGTTTGATAAATTGCTCATCTGCATACACATTATTTTTTGTATCATTGTCAATAGCATCGTTTAGAGCGACAAATATTAAATTAATACTTAAGAGTAATTTTAATAATTCCATGGTGATTGTCATTTCAGATATCTGTAATAATGTAATGTTTTTTTTGTCACAGAAAAGAAAAATATTGACAAAATGTAATGCGAAGTAAAGGCTTTATCGATATCAGTAATGTTTATTTTGGATTTCGAAATCGGTTTCTTCCTTTTCTCTTAATATGGATATTACACATATTATTGTTCATAAACAAACACATATACATAAAGAAAAAAGCAAAGGAAATAAAACATATTTTGTACATTTTTAGTAAGATTTAAATATATTTTAACGGACGTTTCATGTATTTTTGTTGCAAACATATTTTTATATATTGAAAAAAGATATTTGTTTCTTTCTCTTCTAGAATATCTCAATTTATCTCGACATAATTTTGATTATTATGTAAAAAAAAATATAAATTTTTTATTACATTTTATTACAAAAAATAGAGAATACGATATTGAAAATTTTTAACTTGATCTATTTTTTCTATTTTTTATATATTTTTTCTATTTTTTATATTGTAATTATAATATAAAATAAATATAACATTAAATTACAATTTATAAATACAACTGTATTCTTCTCTTCTTTTAAGATTTATATATATATATATATATACATATATATATATATATATATTATTAAATTTTATATATATATGTGTGTGTGTGTGTGTAAATTCCTATAAAGTTTAAATATTTTAAATCAATTTTGAAATAATATAATAATAATTTAACGTTATCTAAACATCGGTTATTAAAATTTACTTTCTTTCTACATTATTCATAAACAAATAACAAATTGTTATTTTATCTGTTAAAGCATAATGTGTTCCAATTTTATGAAAATTTTATTTCTATTTATTTTTATAAAAACTTAATTTTTATTTACAGAGCAACTAGTCTCTGCATTGCAATGAAACTTTATATATAAAAAACTTTATTACTATTAGCGCATGTTTACTTAAATTTTAAAGATTTAATTCTTTTTTCTCTCTTAAAATAGATATATAAAATAGACATACAAAAAAAAGAAGTGAATAAATTTCAAATTTTATACAAGTAATGCTGATAATTGATAACAAGAAGCAAAATGCTACTGAATTTACACATAAAATAAATAAGAAATTATTAAGAACGCTAAGATCCAGCGTTTCTAAAAATTGTTTATATTATGTCATTTCTGTATTTAAAAATATATTGTTAATTCGAAATTATTTGTCAGTATTTGTGTAATAAAAATATCAGAATACTTTAATTAAAAATTTTATTCAATCAAGTTCATTCAAGTTTATTTAATCATATATAATATATGTGAAAATCATTTTTACTTCTTATATCAGTCAGATTAAATTTATTTACTGTTACTTACATTGAATAGAAACTGTTTGTGCAATTAACTTCTATTGTTTGTGGCAATTTACGATTGATATTTCTATAATAATTAAGTCATTATTAAGAGAAATATATGTGATCACAATCTTGAGTTCTACATCGAGAGTTAGTCAAGTACTGGCAACGAATCTAGCTGAGATCATAATAAATATGCGAATTTGATGTGCGAAAACAAAGGTAAGGTCATAGATGGCTCGTTAGTAACGTGGCTATATGTATAGTCTACCGCGAGTATATGCATGTATACTTAATTTTTCTACACAAAATGTTTGTCTTTTCAAATAATAAAGTAAAATATTATTTACACAAATTATAGTCTTCAAGAAGGAATATGTTTTCATTTTATTCTTAAAGAAAAAATATTGTCTTCTTCTTATTAATTTATCAAATAATTTTATTCCGAGCTTATGTTCCTTATATTAATAATTACTGTAATTTGTTTGTAAATAAAAAAATACAAGTCTGTTCTAAATTTCACTATAATAATAGAGATACTAAAAATAAAAGAACTGTTTAGAAATAGGTTTAGAAATAGATAATATATATATATATATATATATATATATATATATATATATATATATATATGTGTGTATAAAAAATAAATAAAGAACAAGAATTGTACGTAGTAATAAAATAATTTTATATAGTAATAATTATGTTTTTGTAAGGTCAATTAAATAATAAGAGATAATGTTATTAACGTTATTATTACTTTTTATTAATATAGTTATAATATAGTTATAATATAGTTTAGTGATAAAACGGAGGTATCATTTGGAGATATAATTTTAATTCTATTGATCACACACATACACACACATACACACACACACACACACACACACACACACGCGCGCGCGCGCGCGCGCGCGCAGTAAAGTTTTATATTTTGTATTTTAAATTGCATTTTTATATTACATTGTGTATCCAAAATTAGAAATCAGTATTAAATATAATTGACAATTGACAACAAAAAAAGTAATTAAGTAATTAATAGTTAAGTTATGTATTAATGCTACTAATATTACTTTATGCTATAAACATTTATGCTATAAATATTTATTTAAATATATTAAAATATTAAATGATATAATATTATATATGCCTATAATATTATGTATATATGTGTGTATGTGTGTATGTATGTGTGTATGGATATGTATATAGCTAAATATAAAATTAAACATTTATACATATTAAACATCTTTAATTTGTAAAAGATTTTCGAAATAGTTTGTTTGTTTTTTAATTTCGGACAGTCGTGTTTGTATCTTTTGGGAAATATATGGACTTGATTTAGAAAGAAAGTAAGTATTTGTGAATTTGCTCACCTGAAACATGGCAAGTTATATTATGTTCGGTTGTCATTATATAATTTATTATCATTTTATGTAAGAAATAATATTTATTATATTGATTTCATGTCAATTTAAAAAATAAAAGATCTATTCATATAAAATTGCAAAGAAGATAAATGTGAATCCAAGAAGATTTTAAAGTGATGCAAATTAAAAAAAGAATAATGTGACAATAAAAAAAAATAAGAAAGAAAATTGAGAAGAGGGCATTAAAAAAAACGTATGAAGATTCACATATGTCTTCAATATACTAACATTATATAATAATATTTTGTTTTAAATCATAATATAATTATGAAAAGTAATATACTTATGTGACATATGAAATTTACCATGCTAAGTTGTATTTCAGAATATACGTGATTAATAATATCTATTAATACTGCAATTTCATTGATTCCTCTGTCAAAATCAAATAGATTTATAATTAATACATTAAACAAAATGTTATGATCTTAAACATAAAAAAATCGTTACCTAGGTATTATACGTTGAAAATGTTGCAATATGTAGTCAAGTATTAAGTTATTTTTTGCATGTTTCGCAATAATAGATTGCATAATTATAATATGATCTTTTGTTTTAAGAAAATTTTCTAAACTATTGATATAATCAATAATAATATAATGATCTTCAGAGCATGTTAAATATTTTAAAATTTCTTCATCATCTTTTCTAAATTGAATAACTCTGTTCCATATAGTATCATTTGCTTTTTTCAATCCTTGACAATATGTCCATTCTTTCCACCATGACATGATAAAGCTAATTAATAATAAAATAAGAATAAAAAAATTGTTATGACAATTTAGTTTTTACTTTTTTATATTTTGATTGTTTATTATATATTGCGCGTGATTAGAAAAATTGATTGTAAGAAGTATTATATTTACCATTTGGGTTTAACAGATTCTTTTTCTACAAGATGCTGTATTAATGTTAATGTGGCAGTATCTTTACACACATAAGAATTGATAATACAGGCCCATTTAGCAGCCTCTTGTCTTAAATATGTAGTAAGAATAGAATCATTCTCTGATTCTGTATATGTTATATTTCTTAGAACAGCGTCAAAAATTATTTGAAAATGCGCCTGGAAATGAGAGAATTACATAAATTTAATTAGTTTATTGTCACTAATAAAAAAGTAATTTGAAATGAAGAAATGTATATATGTTAAATGTAAAACTTCTATATATATAAACGTTTTATAATTTTTTATTTTAAAATAAATTAATAAAATTTATTTTATAGAAGTTTTTAAAAACTTTTAAATTGCATCCAAGAAGTATTATTATAAAATATAATTTTAAAAAATTGCTTAGAAATTCAACTTAGATATAACATTATATGTACACAGCGTTCGTTTATGGAGTAAATTTTACTATTAAATACTAAATATTAGTGAATACTAAATATTAATGTTTTTACATATGCTTTTACATAAAAAAACATATAAATAAGCAAATAAATATTAATATATTTTCAGCATAAAATGCATCATTGAAAATGTAGTAATTTTCTATTTCTAGATAAGATTTATTTCATATAAGACATGAGAAAATAAAACTAAACTTTTTTTGGCTACATACTTTAGTTTCATAAAATTTCCTAATTTTGAATATCATCTTGATTATATTTATACACGATAATCAGTACATATATATTTCTATTAATAAAGTTTATTACTATTTACCTTGATTATATTACTTTGTGAAAATGCGAAAAATCCTGAAATATCCTCCATAATTTTAATTACAGAATACCATGGTATGTAATTTGTTTCACGTATTAGATAAGACGTGAGTTTTTCGAAGATAACAAAGTCAAGTTCGCCCGTTAATAGAAAATGATATGCATCATCGATAAGTTGAGCTCGACTAATGAAATCTATGCTATTAAATTGCGTTGAGTTTAGACAGTTCAAAATATTTTCCCAACTTTTATTGTCATACTTAACACGATAATATCCTATGATTTATAGAATAGACAAATTTTCTAATTAAATATGCAAAATTCCTTATATAAGATTGATATTAAAATATATTGAATTTATCGATTCATATTCACCACTTTGTTCTGCGTTGACAATAATCCAACGATTTTGGTTAATATAAGGCACTTGTATACTTTGATTATATGGGTTTAACCAAGCCATAAACGAATTGTCAGTGACAAATTGTATAGTATACCCTACAGGTATCCATAAATTTTTCGAATATGACTCATTTAAATATTTTTGCGATAATTTTATTGTGACCTCGTTTCCAAACTCTCGCGTCACCTCCAGCACGGGATAGCGTTTCAGCGTTATCCAACTATTCATTTTTTTTCCTATGTTAATCTCCTCTTTTTCTGACATGTTTGTTAAAACTGGTTGCATAAAATCGAAGAAATTGAAAGTACTATTATTGGAAGTACTATTAGAGATATCAAAAGATGCTGATCTTGCTTGACTAATTAAAATAAAATTTAATATTAACGTTATATAGCAAAAATTGTAAAATTGTTATTCAATTCATTTATATATTAATTTCATGCGATCTATGGTTTTAATATTTATTATTACGTTTAATACAATATGTAGTGCATAATTATATATTATTACTTACCCGAAATTTATATAATTAACGAGACTCGACATAAATACATTGCTAGGCATTATTTCTGATAACATGCGTATAATGACAGGTGCTGTAAATTAATACAATAAAAAGTATACAATTAAACATGTATATAAGATAAATTAACTTAATATGGCGTTTATAAATTGTATATATAATTCATTTTGCAGATAAATATTTGTTTTAATTGTATATTTCTTTTCATGATTATGTAGTAAAATTAATATATAAATGAAACATGGACAAATTTATTTACACACATACAAGCGCACACTCAACTAATTTTATATATATTTGTAATATTTATATTCGACAACTCTTGGTAAAAAATTTTTGAATTATATGATAATTATATTGAATTAATAATTTTACCTTTAATTTGATGTATAAAAGGAAAAAGTGAATTAAATGATTCATTAACTTTTGATACGAGAGGCATATCATAATAATTATTTAAACGAAGACATTCTTGTTGAAATTGTACTGCAAATAAATATAACATATTCGAATCTGTAACCGACAATACCTATAAACAAAAATTTTGATATAATCAATTATTATTATTATTATATATTTTTGATTAGTACAATTTTAAAAACATAAGAGTACAATTTTAAAAAACATAGATTTTTTAAATGCTATTTAATAAAAACTTATCATTATTTAAATTATATAAAGAAACTTTTTGCACATTCTTTATGTATAATATCTTGCAGTGTATTTATGTGTATTTTCTCAATATCTTTATATTTTACAAATTATAAAAATTATAAAAATTATAAAAATTATAAAAATTATAAAAATTTAAAACATGAACAAGCAGTATTCGCTAATTTTGAAAAACAAAAGTAATTTATATATTTAAAAATTCTATCTTCTGTACATTTTCTATAATATCAAGATACTATAATAGCAAGATCTTTTTTTAATAATGTTATAGCACAAAGATTTTGTAAGAAAATGACCTGATTAACAATCTTAATCCCCAAAAACGTAGCAATACCCTCGTTTATCCAATGATAAGATCCTCGAAATTCTCCGATCATATTATTAAAGAATTGATTTGCTATTCTACGTGCTATTGTAAATGCTACATACATTTTGCGTCCAATAGGATGTAAAATTTCGTCATATATAACAGCTGTCTCACTGAAGAATGTTAAAATAATTCAATTAAACATTTTTATTACAAATATAAAGTTTAATTTTGATCTTTTAATATTTATCTAAGGTCTAATCTTGATTTTAAAAGTGAAATTTCTTTAGTGAAAATATATATATATATATATATATATATATATATAATTTATATTGTTATTTATATTATATATACGTTTTTAGTTATGTACATGTGTACTATACCTGCAATAAAGAAATCCCCATCCTTCTATATAATTATCTTGAAAATCCGGAATTACGATAATGTTCATGTTTGGTAGAAATTCTGTTTTAAAGATCGTATTTGCTTGCAAATACGATCTGGAAGATCTAATAGTCCATTTCGTGAATTCTAGTTGTCGTGCCACTTTTTTTCTGCTCCATATAACAACAGTTCGTTTCTTGTCGAATGTATCGGTATCGTTAAAAATTTTGGCAAGATCATGGAATATAATTGCAACGGAATAAGGAAATATATTAACAGCTTTCTCGTGATATACCGTTTTCGTTGAATGAGCGAAAACTGTGTTTTGAATGTTTGTGTTTGACAAAAGTTGATAATATCCATTATATTGTACAGAAATTTCAAAATCGGTTTTAGTATCCAACTTGTCACAATATGGAAACCATAATTGGATTCCTGTCTCAAGGAAATCGGTGGCCGCAATCAACCATCTATAATATTTTATTTTAAATCTTAAAACTTTAATCATCATTAATATACAATACTTGAAAATTGCTTAAATGCGATTTGAAAATTTTGAAGAATAGTATTCAACATATATTTTATTATTGTGTTATTTTATTATTGTGTTTATACGATATTTCTGGCTTCTATTAGATTATATGATATACGATGGTATATTTTTACATTACAATATTTTTTTCAAAATATATTATAACATCCAGATTATTATCCGAATATTATTAGAATAAAATTTAAGTAGACAAATTAAAAATAAATGGAATAATTAGCATGGTGTCATAATTTTTATCTGGCTAGTATATTTAAATTTGTTAGATTCATATATTTTATCATTTACTCACACTTTATCATTTACTTTATCATTTAAATAACGTGACTTCCAATAAAAACTTCCTGTGTTTTCTATGGTACCGATGAAATTTACGATGAGTTTATAAGTATTAGATGGTAACAAATTATTAGCAAATTGAAAAACAATTGTTTGTTTTTTATTATCATACGTATACATCGTCGGCATATAAGTTTTATAAATAGTATCAGTAATAATAAGTTTCGTTGCCGCTTCATGTATTTCCAGGTTAAATATCTTCAAAGTTATATTGTTTGTTTTAGCATCAACTTTAAAAGTTATTTTAGATTCACCAAAGAAAATAAAATTATGTTCTACTCGTCTCTGATCGATATATGATTTAAATATTTGATAAACATCTGTATGACTGAAATAGCTTTCATCCAAGCACGGTGAGACTGAGATACGATATTTCAACGGTCTCCAATGGTTTTCGGTAGCACTTTTTACCATGTTAAATATTAGACTAACACTTAAAAATAACTTTAATAATTCTATAATGATTTTCATTTTCATATCTGTAATAGCATTAATTTATCAGATAAAAATAAAGAATTATAGGTAACGAAAAGTAATACAGAGATTTTATGGATATTTTATAGATGTCTATAAAAATGTGTCTGAAATTTAAAATCTAAGACTTTTATAAAATGTAAAATTAGTTTTCTCGAGTATCCGTGATAGATTATTTTTTTAAGTTTAAAGATTTTTTCTTCTTTTTTTTAAAATAGCTATATACTAAATTTAAGAGTTTATTTAATTTCTTTTTAATTATTTATAAGTACATAATTTTTATATCTATATCTTTTAATTATTATATTTATAGTTAGATAATTATGAATATTTATAAATATATTTAAAAATAGTTTATATTTTTTATGTTTGATATCAGTTAAATCATATTAACACATTCTTGATTTTCTTGAAACATAAAAAAGGAAATATCTATTTTATTAAAAAAAAAAAGCATAATTTTATATATTGCAAAGTACTAAAAGTATTTTAAAAATGAAAGAATGAATTGAAGAAAATAATATTATATCTTTTTCTATCTTTTTTTAATATAAATTCTTTGTTCGATTCATTTTCATAAAAATATTATGCCATGATTCATGTTACTTCCCCTTATATGAAAATTATATTCAGGATTATAATCCTGTGATAATAAAACTGATAGCTAACGAATTTCCTTCATAAGCTGTTAATAGTAATAATAGCGCAATCATAACCACCTCGAGAATTCATTAAATACAAGCACAGTATTAAATACCAGCAATTGACATAATATATATAAAAATAAATATATTATCATAAAAATAAACTGTAAAATAACATAGAGATAAAATGACTAATTTGCTTGATTTTATTAGCGGATACTATTATATTCAACTAGATGCTACTTGATGCTATTTCGAATACAAAAAAAAACATATAAATTATTATACAAATTATTTTTTTAATTATTGTTAATAGTGTATTGCTTATAATGACGAATATTAAAATCAGTACTTAAAAGTAATTTTAATAATTTCATGATTAATTGTTATTTCAGATATAAATAATAATGTTTCTTTTTGTCAGAAAAAGAAAAGAAAAATAACGACAAAATGTAACGCAGAGATTCTATCATCATCAATAAATGCTTATTTTAAATTTCAAAATCAGTTCCGTTCCTTCCTTTTAAAATGGATATACATTAAATAAAGAAAGAAACAAAGAAAATAAAACATTTTGTTATTGCTTAGTAATATTTAAAAGGAAATTTTAACGAACATTTTATATATGTCTTTGTTGTAAACATGTGTTTGCATGTTGAAAATAAATATTTGTTATTCTCTTTGTAAAATACTTCAATTTATCTCGATCTACTCTAATTTTGATCATTATATAAAAAAAAATTATGATCTTTTTATTCCGTTTTATTTTTATTACGAAAAGTGAAGAATACGATATTGAAAATTTTTAACTTGTTCTAATTTTTACATTTTTTATATATATTTATACGTTCTTGCTTAATAAGATTTAAAAATAATTTTATGTATTTTTATCGCAAACATGTTTTTATATGTTGAAAATAGACGTTTGTTTTTATGTTTTGTTAGAATAGTTCAATTTATCTTGATTTACGAAAGTTTATTATGTAAAATAAAAATTCAAAATTATTTATTTGATTTTATAAAAAGTTGTGAAAAATGCAGTCTTGAAAATTTTTAACTTGCCTTAATTTGTAAATTTTTTTATATATATTGTAATTATAATATGAAATAAATACAACTTTAAATTTTTCTCTTTCCATATAAAAGTAAAATATTTTAAATCAATTATTTTAAAATGATATAATAAGCATTTAATGTTATCTAGTTAAGATCCATTCTTTTTCTATATTATTAAAAAATAAATAAATTTTTATTTTATCTGTTAAGAAATATAATTGTATTGCATTTAAATAAAAATTTTATTTTTATTTACTTTATTTTTATTTATTTTCATAAAAACTTAATTTTTATTTATAGAACTAATCTCTGTATCACAATGAAATTTTACGTATAAAAAAGTTCTATTACTATTATCGAATGTTTATTTAATTTAATTTAAATTTCAAAGATTTGATTCTTTTTTCTCTCTTAAAATAGATATACAAAAAAACAAGAAATAAAGAAATTCCGAGTTTTTAAAAGTAATGCTTATAGTTGGCAAAATGCTAGATTTATATATAAAATAAAGAAGAAATTATTAAGCACACTAAGAGTGATTTGATTTATTCGAACATAAAAAATATCTACGTTATACCATTTCTGTGTTTAAAAATAAATTGTTAATTAAAAATTATTAATGTAAGTATTACTTATGCAAATATCAAAGCATTTAATTAAAAGTCTAATTCAATTTATTTATTTCACATATAATATATGTGAAAACTATTTCTACTTCTTATATCAATCAGATTAAATTTATTGTTACTTACTGAATAAAAATTGTTTGTGTGATTAATTTGGAACTTTTCTTTTTACAATTTACGATTACCACTTTTTTAATATGTAAATTGTTAGAAATACATGCGACCACAATCTTAAGTTCTAGCTCAAGAGTTGATGGAGTACTGACAAACGATACTGGCTGGGATCATGATAAATATGCGATATTGTGTGTATGAAAATAAAGGTAAGGTCATAGATGACTCGTTAGTAAAGTGGCTATATATACCGCACATGCGTATATGTATACTTAACGTTTCCCACAAAACTCCTTTGCTTTTTCAAATAATAAAGTAAAATGTTATCTACACAAATTATGATTTTAAAAAAAAAACGTTTTTATTTCAAATCTCATAATATTATAAAAATATAAAAATTGTTTAGAAATAAGTGATAGTATATAAATAAAAAATAAATGAAGCAAGAATTGTTTATAGTAATAAAAAATTATAAATAACAAAAATTATATAATTTTTCTGAGGTTACTTAAATAATAAGAGATAATGTTATTAACGTCACTATTATTTTTTTAATATGATTTCGTAATGAAAGAGATTTTAATTGTATTTGTCATAGTAAAATGTTATCTTTCATTTTAAACTTTAAATTGTGTTTTATTGTATTATGTATCCAAAATTAGAAATAAGTGTAAAATTGTCAATTGATAACAAAAGAAAATAATTAATAATTATATTAAAGATACTTACTTTAAACTATAAAAAATTATTTATAAAATATTTATACATATACGCGAGCGCGCGCGCGCGTGTGTGTGTGTGTGTGTGTGTGTGTGTGTGTGTGTGTAAAATTGGCATAAATGTTGAATAATGAAGATATAATATGATCACTACACAATATATAAGAACAATAAAAGGAAGAAATTGTGTTCGTCCGAATTCATTTTCTATAATTATTTTCAAAGTTTCAAAGATTTATATTTTACTTAAAACATATAAAAAACATCACACGATACGTGCAATTCTAGATTAATATATACTTACATTATAAAATAAATAAGTTTAATCTTCAATAAATAAACTTTTGTCTTAATGAGAAGAAACTATCTCAAGATTATATGCTACGCTGTCGCCTTTTATGTATTTGACATATTTATATTTTATACTAATACACGCGTGGCAAATAAATAATTATAATCTTAAAAAATTAAACTTGCCATTCTGCATACAAAAATTATTGAACATATAATTAAGCGAATACATTATTTTTGTATTAAAAGACGATATTAAGATGTTTTGTATTAAAAGAGATATTATAATGTTCTGAAATTATTATTAAGTTTGCAAATTTAATTAAATTTAGAAAATGTTTCATAGATTTTTTACAAAGATATTTTCAAAAATATGATATTTTGATTGTAGACATATTAAATGATTATCTTACAAAAATATAGTTTAGATAATAATGTATATATGTATTATGTTAAAATTCTAAACAAAAAAGTTTTGAAATATTAGAATTAGAAATGAGCAAAATTAGAACTCGAAGTATTTAATTTCTACAAATAAGAAATTTGTATTATTTCTTTTCTCTATTAATATTTTCAATATAACTGTGATTATAATGTAACAAAAGAATAATAACTTATAACGTTATTTAAAGTTATTCTGTTTTTAAAAAGTTCTCGAAATAATTAATGTGTCTTTCGATTTCGGACATTCGTGTTTCTATCTTCCGATGAATATGCGTCATTATTTCAGGAATGATAATCTTTTTCGCAAAATCGCTCACCTGAAACGGATCATGCCAATATTCATTATAATAATCTTGCAAGATATTAAAGAAAATGTTTACCATTTCCGAATTTGTGAAAAACAATTTGAGATAAAATATAAAAGAAAAAAAATGATATAAATAAAAAGAAAAATAAAATAATATTTAAAAAAACAAGAATAAAATGAACAAAAAGAAAGATATATTTATTTATAATATGATTTACGAGACATAATGCTATCTTATTTTTGACACAATTAAGAAATATATAGAATGTTTTAATTTCTAATGGTGTTTGTAGTGCAGGTAGAGCGGGTCAAACTCAGTAAAAAAGTCCTCTACGCCTTTTGCGATTTTCACAATTAATAAGTTAAATATTAATTATTAAAAATTGTAGAATAAGTTTTCATCTGCCGGCCTATCAACTAATGCAAATACGCAGAGAAGTGCAATTATTCAGCATGCGATTGATAGGAGAACGGCGAGATATTTAGACGCAAAGTCTACAAATGATAGAACATCTGCTTATAATGCACATCTTCAAACATTTTGTTTGAAGATGTGCATTATTGCGAATGCGCTCTTATTGCGAATGCGTGTTGGATAATTGCACTTTGTCGCACGCTTATTGGCTGATAGGCGGATACACGCTCATTTTACGATCTTTAATTAATCACTCGTTATTAATTGCAAAAATTACAAAATGACAAAGGAATTTACTGCTCAGTTTGAACCGCTTTAATTGCACACAAGCAGTATTTCATTAGGAATCAAACACTCTGTACGTTTCATACATTCATTTCATATATCTACGTATGTATATAAAAAATTTACCTTATTAAGTTGCTCTGTAGAATAAACGTGATTGATAATGTCTGTTAATGCTACTATTAAATTATTATCGCTGCAAAAACAGAAATCTGAGATTTATAATTAATACGACAAACAGATTTTTATTATTTTAAGCAATACGTCTTTATAAAGAAGATGTTACCTGGGATATAAGATAAATTTTCTAAAATATATAAACTTTTCTAATATATAGTCTAGTACTAAGTTATCTTTTGCATGTTTTGCAATAATAGAATGAAAAATTGTAATATAATCTCGTATTTCAGTGAAATATCCTGATTTCAATCTATCAATATAGCCGAAGATAATAGTATGATTCTTAGTACATGCTAAAAATTCTAAAATCTTTTTGTCAGTTTTTCTTGTGTTAAACACATCGTTCCAAACAGTATCATTTGCCATCATCAATCCACTACAGTATGTCCATTCTTTGCCTAACCATGGAAGCAGACTAAAATATTTGATAAAACAAAATAAAATTTGTATATAATAATTCAACTCTTATTTTTTTATATTGAAAATTATACTGATAATTTATTATATAACACATGATAAGACAAATTGTAATTAGAAATGTCACCTATGTGGTTCAGATTTATTGAGATGTCCTGATAATGTTAAAGTAGCAAAATCCATACACTTAGAAGAGTTCAGAATGCAAGTCCATCTCGTGGCTTCTTGTCTTAAAGATTTAGTAAGAACATTGTCCAATGTTAATACTTCGTAATTTAATTTCTTTTCCAAAACATTCTCAAAAATTAATTTAAAATGTTTCTAAGAACAAACAAATAATATAAATTTTATACTCATTTTTTGCCATTTATAAAAAGAAATATAACTTATAAGCAAATATATGCATTTACTATAAGAATTTTTTATATTTCAATTTTTCAATTTTTATTTTATTTTATTAACTAAAAAAAACATGCTTTTTGAATTTCTTCACCTTATATAAAATATTGGCTTTTGGGCTCATATATATATATATATATATATATATATATATATATATATAGAGCTTATCTTATGAAAGTTTTTTATATATATATATATATATATATATATATATATATATATAAAACTTTTATAAAATAAGCTATTTTTAATAATTTATTTTATGTATTTTGTTAAGATAGAATAACTCTTTTATAAAATATTTTCATACAAAGTACAGAATTAAGTAGTAGAAAATAGAATTAAAAAATGATACATTTCTATTTTTAAATGTCATATATTTGATATAAATATGATAATATAATAATAATATTTCTTTAGTTATATGTTCTATCTTCATAACAATTTTTCAGATACTTTTTAATATATAAATTTAATGTCTTATCGTAATTAAAATCATCAGATTCATAATACTTATTATTTATAAAATCTGTTATTACTTACCTTGATATTACGACTTTGCGAAAATGGGAAGAAAGCCGATATTTCTTCCATAATTTTAAACATAGGATACCACGGTATATAAAGTATTTCATGTGACAGATAGGATGTGAGATTTTTGAAGATGGCGAAATCAAGTTCGCCTCTTACTAAGAAATAATAAGCATCATTGATGAGCTGAGCACGATTAAGATCAGGTATTAAATCATGCTTAGAATGTAAACATTTCAAAACATTTTCCCAATTATGATTATCATAATAAACTCGATAGTATCCTACAATATAATAAATAAAAAAATATTTGAAATTTACTTATATAAAATTAACTAAAAATTATAAAAAAGTTTTTTAAGTTATATTTACCAGATTGTTGCACGTTGACAATAATCCAACTATTTCTATTAACATCAGCAATACGTAAAACTGGTTTATTTGTAGTTAGCCAATATTTAGATAATGGAGTTACGTGATTTGGAGCATCCAATATAATATAAAACACAGGTATCCACAAGTTTTTTAGTGATATATTCAGACATTTTTGTGATAATTTTATTTCGACCATGTTTCTAGAAAGCTCTCGTGTCACATTTAGCAGAGGATAGCGTTCTTGTGTTATCCAACCACTAAATCTTGTCTTAAAGTCAAAAGTTGAATCTACATCATCTAATATTTTTTGTATAACACTAAAGAACATCTCGGTATCATCCACATTATTTAAGCTATTGAAGAAACTGAACTTGCTAAATTTATAAAGTTAAAATAAACAAACTGTTAAACTTTATATCAAAAAAATACAAAAGTATACAATTTATGCAATATACTAATATAATATTTATTATTTTTGAGTCTTTGTAGTATACAATTATATACATTATAATTATTACTCACCGTAAATTTGCAAAATAATCATTTAAACCATTCGTAAACACATTTGCTGGCAATATTTGTGTTAATATGTGTATAAAAACGGGTGCTACAATAATTGTCATAAAATATATTGAGCATACAAATTAAATTAATGATTTTTGTAAATTTGCAAATATAATTAATTTTATAAGAAAAGTAAGTATTAAAAATTTAATTATAAATGCATAAACAGAAAATATATTTTTATTTTATATTCAACAATTTTTTTATAGACAGTTTTATTTTTCATAGACTTACCTTTAATGTTACGAATAAAAACAAAAAGTGAATTAATGTCAGAAGGTTTATCAGTTTGATACAAAAGGCATGTCATAATAATCGTTCAAACGGAGAGATTCATGTTGAAATTGAATTACAAATAATTCCATTATGTAGTAATTTGGCATAATCTACAAATAAGAGATTTAATGTAATCATTATTATGTTAAAAATAAGTAAAATTTGTACTATTTTATAAACTCATAATTTTATAAAATTAAAAATATAACAAAATTCTTTAAAAAATTCCTTATGCAACAGAAATTAATTAATTGTTATTAAAATAATTCAAAAAAATGTCTTGTAATTCATTTTAATTTAAAAACGTTTAATATTTTCTTACATTTTACATTATATAAACATTAGAAGAACAATCAGTTATTGATTTTAAGAAATAAAGATAATTTAAAAACTTTATAATCTTTCTATATCTTTCTTATCATTAATAATAATTTTTTTTTTAATTGCACCGTGAAAAAAAGTGTAAAAAGATAACCTCATTAAGAATTTGCATTCCCAGAAACGTAGCAAGACCTTCGTACAACCATGGAGAAAACCAAGATTGATCGACCAAACTATTAAAGAATTGCTGTACCATTTTGCGTGCTATTATGCATGCCACTTTCATTTCGTGTGCAAACGAATCTAATGTTTCAGTATAAATAATAGCTGCCTCACTGAAAAATGAAATAGTCCCATCAAAAAATTTTTTATTTGAATATAACTCTGATCTTTAATATCTTTCAATATAAAAATCTATTCTTAGTTATACTTACTTATAAAAAATAAGTCTGAAACTTTCCATGATATTATCTTGAAAATCAGGAATTACAATAAGATCTAATAATGAATGCACAGCGAAGAAATCGTAATTTAAGTTTGCTAAGCTTATGTTCCTGGCAATGTTTAGTGCATATTCTAATTGTTCTACTACATTTGGTCTGCACCACATATCGATGAAACGCTGTTCGAAGTTTTCATCAGACACACGTTCGAGATCCGACAATATAAACGCTATGATATAAGGGGATGTATTATCAGTCGAATTGAAATATGTAAAAACTATATCGTCATCATCCGTAATCTTTTCGACATTCGGTATGTTCGACAGAGCAATGTAATTTTCATTAAATTTTATAGAAATGGTAAAATTAGTTTTGAAATCCGATTGGTCCCAGCATGGAAATGCAAGATGAGCTCCAGGTACTCGTAAATCGATTACTGCGATCATATTCCTATCACATTTTAATATTAAATTAAAACTTGAATTATTGCTGCCATATAGAATTTGAGACTTGATGAATATTCAAATGCTTGTGAAATTTCAAAAATGATATCTAGTCTATTTTTTATTATTTTATTATCGCGTTATGCGTTTATTATAAATTTTCTTATGTCATATAATTCATAGTAATATTTTTATATTATATGATACAAAACATTTATAATATTTATATTAGAATTAGAATATTATTAAATTTTAAATAAATGGTAAAATTAATTTTATGGTAAAATGGTAAAATTAGTACATAATCAATATTTTATAATAATTTTTATTTAGCTAATATTTAAATTTATTAGATATTAATAGTACTCACACATTTCCTCCTGTTTTATTTATGTAGGACATTTGGAAGAAGCCTGCTGTGTTATTAGTTATAATACTGACAAATTTTATGATTAGGCGATAAGAATAAGATGGTACGAAATTATCAGTAAAATAAAGAATAATAGTTTCCGATTCTATATCACGTAATTGCATTATTGGTGTATAAATTATATCATTAATACCATCGGAAGAAAAAATCACTTGTGTCGCGTCTTCTTCTATTTCCATGTTTAACGCATTCAAACGTATGCTATTTGTCTTAATTTTAACTTTAAAAAATATGGTAGATTCACCGTAATAAATAAAGTTTTTTTCCAGCTGATCGTTAATATATGATACGAATCTACCATAAATATTCCTGTCGTAAAAGTCCTCTACATTGATAAGTGGTATTAATTGAACATCATAACGCATTGTGTCTATTATTCCTCTATTGGAATGATGACGTATTTTAGTGTATGTGTTATAATCATTATTAAAATCATTGTCAGTAGCAGTTTTTACAACGATAAATAAATAAATACTTAAAAGCTGTTTTAATAATTTCATCATAATTTTCACTTTAAATTTCTGTAACAAAAACGTTTCTCAGAAAAAAATATATTAAGAAAAAAATATTAAAAAATATTACACGCAGATTCGATTTTTGTTATCATATACATGACAACAGAAAATTAATTTCAATCTTTCATAAAAATTTTTGCTAGTCTTTAAATTTTAAACGCATGCAATATTCATACATAAAAAATGACTTATAATTAATGACTCATCTCTCATGAGCCAAATAGAGCCGATTGTATTGGACAAAAAAGTCTTCTATCATCCGCGATTTTCGCAATAATTATGAAATAAATAAATGAATAATAATTTATAAAAATTCGCGAATAAGTATATATTCGCGTAAAAAGATAGCGTTACGCGCACTGACAATTGCTAAGAGCGCAATGAGGTATTTGTGCATTACAATCGGATGCCCTATTATTTATTAGATTACTTTCAAATATCCCACAACATATACATATGTATAAATATAAATAAATCCTAAAAGAGATAGCAATAAAATTGAGAAAGAGACTTTTGTTGCTCCAATCTCCAATAAATTAGAAGAAAATAACGTCTTATATGTCTCAATCTCTGCAGAATTAGTTTATTGGTTCCTCGCACACTTGTGATAGAATCATTAAATGTTTAAATTTCAGAGTTTATTCTCTTTTCCTTTAAAATGATTATTAAATAAAGAAGCAAAACAAATTTAAATATATTTAAATTTATATTATGTATTAATGAAAACAGAAGATAAATCAAGCTTTAAGAAATATTTTATATATTTCTTATAGAATATTTACTTTTTTATATTAAAAATTATTACATTTTGATTTGCACTCTGACTAGCTACTAACTTTATTATAATCTTAGCGATTAGTCGACAAATTACATATTATAAATAATTAATTTAAAAAAATTGTCTATTAAAAATTACTGATCATTATATGATAATCTTACTTGTAATTATAAAATAAATTAAATATTTTTTAAACTTAACACTCTCATTTCGGATTTAAATAATTTTAAACAAATCAGTCTAAATAATAAATTACTTATTTAAAATTTTTTCATAATTTTTTTTTCTTATAAAGTAAACATTACAAAATTTGATATCCATTTTTATCTTGTATTAAAAATTATATGTATAATTTATTATACATCAAATCTAATTAAAAAGCTGTGATTGTAGTAAATATTACCTGTGTTTCAATTTGTTCATATGCAAACAAATAAGATACATGTAATCTAATTAAGTATAAATAATCCAATATAAATTATTCACGTAAGTATTTGCGAAGCTATATAAATTAACACTTTAATTAAAAATTAATTTAAAAAATCCAATTGCTACTCATTGTTAAAATTTAATTATATGTAAAGATAATATATGTCTCTGTCGATCAATTTGTTCTTATTTAACTTCTTATTTGTTAAAAATTTGCAACATATATTTTATTTAAAAAAAAGTATTTTATTGCAAGATGTTATTATTTTAAAAACTATGAAAAAAATTAATTAAGAATTATAAAGAGAGCATTACATTTGTATTCTTTATCTTATATAATTTGATATATAAAATATACTTTTAAAGATAATTATTTTAACAATATTCTTTTTTTCACTTACCTTGTATTTATAAAAATTGAATGCTTAATTAAATTTACATTTTCTTGTAATAATTAATTTAGAGTTGATAAGTTATCGTCGAGAACTGTTAGTAGTAAAAGTGTGTATATAATAACGTCTTATTTCATCTAGAGTATATCAAGTACTGGCGACGAAACCAATAGCTGAGATGAAACATAATACTCAAAAAAAATTGTAGAACAACAAACACTTGCTAGTCAATATTTTGTAAGTGACATCGCATTCGAAGTTTTGTATTATTAATTTCTTTATATTCTTTTATGAAAAATAATTTTTACATAAAATATATATTGCAATTTACAAATTAATTATTTTCAAGTATTTAATTTTTTTATTCTATTTCTATATTTATATTATGTAATGGAAAGGCAATTACATAAATTATGTCAACAATTAGGCGATTTTTAATATTTCTAGAAATATTAAATATCTATATTTTTAATATCTTTACTTTTAATTTTGATAATGTATCAAAATCTAAATTTATAAAGTAGTATAATTGAAGTATAATTGAAATATAATTGAAAAAAGTAAATTACTCTTAGTACTTCAATTTAAAAAACTATAACTTTACTACTTCTTTCTTTTATCTAAATTGCAAACAAGAATATGAATATGATATTATTATAATATTTTGCAATTTATTATATATCATTGTAAACAGAAATTAATTTTGTCTTAACGAAATTAAAGAATATTAAATTATTAATGTACTGATTTATCAAATTCTTCGTGTTTCACATTAAAAATAAAAAATTAATTTATTATTAATAAAATATTATCAATTAAAAAATATTAAGGTTTAATTAAAAATACCAATAAGAACAAAATATAATAATTTATTAACAATGAAATATATAATATTATATATAGACCGATATATAATATTATTCAATGCTGAGATCCTTTACTTTCAAAAAGCTTTCAAAATATTTAATTTGTTTCTTGATTTCTGACAATCTTATTTCAATCTTTCGGAGAACATGTGGAATTATTTTAAACACATAATTTTTTGTAAAATCGCTTACCTAAAACAAATTATGTTAACATACATTGTTAACCACATATGAGAGATAATATTTATCAATTATTTATTTGTTTCAATAATTGTTATCAATTATATTTGTGCAAAAGAAGAAACGGCAATAAAATTTAATTCAAATCAAAAGAAAAAATTATAGAAATAAGAAGTATTTGTTATTCTAAGGATCAAATAAAAAAATCTAGAAAAAAGAAATAAAATAATGATAAAAGACGAAGAACAAAGAAAGGAATCAATTATCAAAAAAGATCAGAGATTAAAAGAAATTAATTAATACATTCAGATGCATCTACAATTGATTATAAGATATAATAATATCTTGTTTCCGACAATTTAAAGAAAAAAAAATATATATATATATATATATATATATATATTTGTGTGTATAAAATTTACCATATCAAGCTGTTCTTTAGAATATATATGATTAATAATATCTATTAATGCTGTACTCGTTTTGATCTCACTGTAGGAAAAGAAATATTAAATTTATAATTAGTCTATATAATAAACATTTAAGTAATAAACATTGCGTGTTTAGGGGAAAAAGATTATTACCTCGGTACTACATTTGTAAAATTTTGTAATATATAATCTAATACTAAGTTATTCTTTGCATGTTTCGCAATAATAGAATGAAAGATTATAATGCGATCTTGTTCTTCGAAATACTTCCACTTCAGTTGATTCATATAATTGACAATAATAGTATGATTCTTAACACATGCTAAAAATTCTAAAATTTTCTTGTCAGTTTTCCTTGCAATAAACACCTTGTTCCAAATAATACTGTCTGCTTTTATCAATCCATTACAGTACGTCCATTCCTTCCAATATGGCAAAAGACTAGATCGTCTTACAAAGTAAAAATTACAACATTTGATATCCATTTTTATTATCTTGTATTAAAAATTATATGTATAATTTATTATACATCAAATCTGATTAGAAAGCCGTGATTGTAGCAAATATTACCTGTGTTTCAATTCGTTCATATGATGTAATAACGATAAGGTAGCAAAATTTCTACATTCTTGAGATTCGAGAATACAAGTCCACCTTGCGGTTTCTTGCCTTAAAGATGTAGTATAAATATTCTCACTATTCGCTTCTTTATATCCTAATGGATATAAGATTTTCAAAATGGATTCGAAAATTATTTGAAAGTGTCCCTAAAAATAAACAAACAAATTTTATATTAAATCGAATTATAATTTATGAAATAAAAGGACACATAAGGAAATATGCATGTTTAATATAAGATATTCGTATATTTTAATTTTTTATAATTTTTTGTATATTTTAAATAAATAAAATAAAATTTTTCAACTTTTTGGTCTTCTTTCCTGACATAAAATAGCTTTTAGAAATTTAAATCGTACAATTAGCTCTTGATGCAAGTTCTGTAATGTACTAATAGAATAACATTTTAACATAAAAAATGTATATATATATATATATATATATATATATATATATATATATATAATTTTAAAATAACATAAAAAATACAAAACTAAATAATATTATTAAATACTATTAATTAATTTAAATAAAATAATATAAGAATATAAATTTAATTAGTTACATATGTTATTTATATAAAGTTTTCCAAATAGTTTTAAATATTTAAGTGATATTTCATATGTAACGATTAGCTATGTGATATTTCATTATACGAAATGTATTACTATCTACCTTAACTTTTTTACTTTGTGGAAATAGGAGAAATGCCGATATTTCTTCCATAATCTTGATCATAGAATACCATGGAATGTATTCTCTCTCTTGTAATAGATAAGACGTAAAATTTTTGAAAATGGCGAAGTCAAGTTTGCCTCTTACTAAGAAATAATAAGCGTCATCGATAAGCTGAGCGCGATTAAGTGTAGGTACTGCAGAAATATATGTTGTATTTATAGTTTTCAAAATATTGTTCCAATTATATTTGTCGTAATAAACTCGATAGTATCCTGTAATATATAGTAACATAAACAAATTACATTTATATGTAAAAATGTTACTTGAATAGAATTGACACAGAGAAATAAATGTATTTACCAGTTTGATGTAAGTTGACGAGAATCCAAACATTTTTAGAAATATTTGTTACATATATAGACTTCTCTGAACTTAGCCAGTTTCTAGATTCATGGCTCATATTATAATTATTCATCGGAACATAAATTACATGTATCCACATATTTTGAGGATACGGTTTGAAATATTTTTTCGACAAACTTATCTCGATCTCGTTTTTAAAAGAAATTCGTGTTACATTCAGTACAGGATAGCGTTTTTGGGTTGCCCAATTACTTAACTGGACTAATTCACTTTTTATATCTGCTCTGATTATTTCCTTTCGTAAAATACTCAAGAATCTTTGGAATGTATTATCCCGAGAACTGAAAAATCTAAATTTGCTAAATCAAAAAATTTCACATTAAATTTTATATAACAAGCCATTCAAAAAATATAATATTATTTCTGCTTTTATTTCTATGTTAATTTTATTCAATGTATAAAAATAATATTTATTTTTATATCCATTTAATTCTGTATATAGCATATAATTAAATGTAACTAATATGATTATTACTCACTATAACTGTATATATTTACTGACACTCTTCATAAACACGAATCGATGCGTTATATGTGACAACGTGTATATAAGAACTGGTGCTATAATCAGTACAGCACATTAGAAAACATATTTAAAATAAATTTATTTCTGTAAATTTGGAAATGTATACAACTAGTTTCGTAAAGAAAGATATGTTTTAAATTTTAATTATGTATACATACATATATAATATTTTTCTCTTTATGTAACAAAATTAATCTATATATTTATATTGAATACCAAACAATTTTTCTCACAATTATTACACAATTATTATACAATATTTTATATATTTTTATAATAATTATCTATTTCTATTTATCACATTTAACACTTTTAAAAGCTAATGTTTAATAATATTTAATATTACCTTTAACATAATGAGTAAAAGAGAAAAGTGATGCAATATCAGATGTTTCATTAATATTTGATACAAGAGGCATATCATAATAATCATTTAAACGAAGAGATTCATGTAGAAATTGTACTACAAATAAATACATTGAGTAGGAATTTGACATAATCTAAAGGGAGAAGTTTAAATATGATTATTATTATATATTGCCAAAGTGTTTTACTAAATTACTTTATAATCTAAATGTATAATAAAATTTTCTAAATTGACACACATGTCAATATAAATTAATTAAAGAAATATTATTTAACAAAAATATTTATTTGTTTTAATTTTAACATACGTGAATTTCTTAATTCAATATTGCAGTCATAAAAATTTTTAAACTTAAAAGCATTAATGTTTATTAATAAATTTAAGAGATAAGTATAATTTATAAAGATTCGAAAAATTTCTATATAACAATAAGCATTTTCTTTAATTTATATTACGACACATATAGTTTATAAGAAAATTACCTCGCTGAGTATATGTACTCCCAAAAACGTTGCAATACCTTCATTTAACCATATATAAGACCACGAAGACTGATCGACAATGCTAATAGCTTCATATACTACTTTACGTGCTACTACAAATGCCGTTTTTATTTGACATCCAATAGGATCATAAAATTCATCGTAAATAATATCCGTCTCACTGAAAAATGATTACATAATCCGATTAAAGGAATGTTTGAGTATTAAGTACGTTGTCCAAGTCTTTACTTTGAAAATTTTCTAATTTAAATATCTATTTTCAATTATTTGCAAACAGTATACCTATAAAGAATGAGCCCCAAACTTCCCAAGCCTTCGTCTCGAAAACCTGGGATTACGACATGGTCTACTTTTAACGAATATTTCGAGATATTCAATAGAACGGGGAAATACGACGTGACAGATATGGCAACCTTCTGAGCAAATTTTATCCGTTCTGTCATTTGTTCTCTGTGCAACATACTAATGATACCGCCTCGATCATTGGAGACAACAATTTGTTCCAGATTGGCCAATACAATCGCTATGTGGTAAAAAGATATATAATTATATGAATCGAAGTACGTCCAAACCATGTCGTTCCCTTCCACTGTTGAAACTTGCTCAGTCATTGCCACGTTCGACAAAGCTTTGTACTTTTTATGGTGTTTTATAGCAAACATAAAGTGAATCTGGATATTTGGCTTGTCCCAACACGGAAATATCTGCCGGGCCCCAGGTCCTTGGAAATTGGCTGCTGCGATCACCCACCTATCACATTTTAATTTCAAGTCTAGAAGGCAGTATGTCTTAGATTTTTAATTACTATTGGCATCCAAGAATTAAAAATTAGAAAACATTTTAAATTCGGCTTGTGACAATTCATAAATAATATCTGACGCATATCTTTTATTATACTGTTATGGCATACTACATATTTTACATGATAATTCAGATTAACATAGTATAGATAAATGTAAAATAAATTGAGCAATTAGCATTTTATGTAATAATTTTCATATCTAGTTAATGTATTTACAAATTTATTAAATTTATACTCACGATTTTTGTCCCTTTCTATTTACGTAAGATGTTTTAAAGAAACCTCTTGATTTATCAGATATACTACCGACAAATTTCATAGTTAGCGAATATAGAGTACGTGGTAAGAAATCATCAACAAAATAAATAGTAACTGTTTGCATTTTATCATCATACGTATGTAGCGTAGGTTTATAAGTGTAGTTAGTAAGTTTATCACTCTTAGAATTAGCTATCGCATGCGCGATCGTTGCCGTTTCATCTATTGCCAGATTTAATACGTTCAAACGCAATATATTTGTTCTAATGTCAACATTAAAAAGTACAGTGGATTCGCCATAAAAAACGAAATTATCTTTTGCTCGTTGCTCATCAAAATAAGCTTTAAATGTATTATAAATATTTGTGTTCTTGTAATCATCTTCGTTGATGTATGGTGTTAAGTAGACGTAAAATTGAATTGGTGTCACTACCGCCGTGTATGCAAGATAATATACTTCAGTCTTCGAATTATCATTCATCTCCGAATCGTCATTGTATGAATCATTCTTAACAGCAGCGGCAAATATTAGATTAATATTTAAAAATAGTATTAATAATGCTGTAGTGATTTTCATTTCCGATATCTCTGACGATGTTCGATAAAATTTATAAATGTTTATTTTGGTTTTCAAAATCTATTCTCTCCTTTTTCTTAAAATAGATATATATACTAAACAAAAAAAAACAAAAGAAAAATTAAATTCTTTATGTGAATTGAACTTTAACAGATATTTTATATATTTCTTATGTTATACATATTTTCGTTTAAAAATTAGCATTTGTTCTTTTTTTGTTTACTAAGAATATTTAAATATATTCTAAAAATATATGAATATACGATATAATTTAAATATTATAATACTATATTAAATATAATATAATTTTAAAAATTATTAACTAGATTTAGAATTATAAATTATTAATTATTATTTATTTCGGAAAAGGAACAAAAAGAAGCAAAAATTTCGAATTTGTCGAAATATTTCTTATGATATTCTTGAAATAATACACATTAAAATTATTTTAATATCGACTGTATTATGCAAATTGATAAAAATGCTCAAAATCTAATTAACAGTAAGTTATATAATAATAATTAAAAATGTTCTTAATCTCTTATGTTTCTAAAATATGTATAAAGATTATATTTTTAAAATATATATCAAGATGTATAAAAAACATATACATAAGAATAATACATTTTTTTATATCAATTATTTCGTATTAGCTTATTTAATTTCTTCTATAATTAAATCAGTTTTTATTTTATTTAAAAAAGTGTAATTTTATTATAAAATGCTTCAAGAATATTTTGAAAAAATAAATTAAAGCAAATTGAATTAGATTAATTTTAATTACTTAAAGTATGTTTTATTATATTTAATTCAAATGCAATTGCAAATATTTTTTACATCTTACCCTATATATGGAAATGATATGCCTAATTAAATTTGTTATAACAACTACAGCTGATAATAATTTATAGCTGGTATCTCCACGAGGCATCAGAGATGAAAGTGTATATACGTAATCACACATCAAGAGTTTGTCAGATATCAGTAGGTCAAAACATATAATAAATATGTAATATTATAAAAATAAACAGTGAAGTATCAGGGAATATCTGTTAATAGATTAAGTGTGTATATGTGTGTATATGTTTGTGTGTGTAACTAAATTGTTATATTCTATATTTTTTATTCTAATAAAGAAAAAATAATTTTTGAAAGATATATTAAAATTTATAGATTTAATTATTTTTATAAATATATTTTTATTGTCTAATAAATTTATATAAATATAATTGACTAAGCCGTTGCATATTTAAAATTCAAATAAAGTATTGTAGTTAATTCAAATTAAATATACTATAAAAACAAAAAGAAAATTATATTAGCGATAATATTGTAGCAATTAAATTTAATGGATTACTAAATTTTTTTATTGGATTCATCAATAATGTTCAGGTATTTTGTTTTTTCCCTTATAAATAAATATATATATTTTATAAAATATGTATATATTTATTTTATATATATAAAATGCAGACAGTTGAGAATTAAAATCACAGAGCCTCTAAAATTATTATAAAAATATTATTAAATTTTACTGTTTTCAATCAGGTAATGCAATAAATCTTAGATATTAAGAGACACATACTTCCTGCATTTTAATTAAAAAAAACTTTTTATTAAACATCAATAATTCGTATAATTAACATTCTATGTACATTGTTATTCATTAATCCATGACAATCTGTTATAAATTAATACAAATGAATAAATAAATAAATAAATAAATAGATAATGAGACTTAACAACAATTATTATAATCAATTTTTCGAAATTCTTCAGTGTAAAGTAAATGAAAATTAATAAAAAAAATACGTAGTACGAAGAGGCATAAAGTTTCTCTTTTCCACCATCATCATAGACATTTATAGTACAGGTATTCCTTTTAGTTGTATTTTCTAAAGTTTCCTACAATTTTTTTAGAGCCTTGCGTTGTTTGCTTGTTGAATGCAAACAATGAAAGAAAATACAATTAAAAAGAACAAACCTTGTGTTATTGAACACTCTTTAATATGCATTTGCTAAATCACTCAAAACAATATAGAGATTGAAACGCTTTCATAAGTAATACCCGTAAAGTTGTTGTCAATATTTATTTTTATAACGCGGTCAGTAATTTATTATTAATAAAATCCAAATAGTCTATTTAAGTATATATTACTGTTTTGTTAACATTTCAGTCTGTAACAACTATAACTTGCATATGATATAGATCAGCTATCTTATCAATTGCTTGCTTAAGGACGTTTTGCGACCAGCAATTCTTATCGTACTTGGATCAAAATCGATCGCATTTCGTTGCGTGAATTTCTCAAAATGTTTCTGTAATGATTAATCGAAATTTAAACTATAAAATTATTTTGCTTTTGAGCAATTCCAGATCTATCTCTGAAAAGCGACATTTCCTATTGCGCGATTTGAAATGCAAAGTTTGTAATAGACTTTCGTAAGAAGGATTGTAAAAACGGATTTTTTAATGGAATAATTTATCTAATAATTTGCAAATAACTTATTTTGTACAAAATTCATACGTTACGGTATCATCATTCTCGATTCAATTCGAAAATAATGAACAAATATAAATTAGAAATTAATATACAGCTAAATTCCTTTCGAACGTCAGAGAACAAAAATTATTTATGAAATTTAGAATTTAGCGAATATAAGTGTGTCTATAACTGTTAATCAAAGCTTTTAATAATTAATTTATAAATACTTCGATAAGACTATCTTTGGGTTTGTTTTTTAGTTGTAAGTTTCTGTAATTTCGCTTTCAATCCGTGCGGATTTAATTTTACTCTTACGACATCAGATTTACTCTCGTACTTTCTGCGAATTTCCTCCATTCGTTCCTTTCGTATTCGCTGCTGTTCTCTCTTCCAGATATCCTACAAAATATGATCCATTATAATTTGTTTGTTTTAATAATTTTATTATGAATATTATAAATTATAAGCGTTATAGCTCTGCAAATTAGCGCGAGACTCATAAATCAGAGGTTCGAATCCCGATCCCGATCGACGATATTTACAAACAACGACGCTCCTCTACGGAAGTCTCTGACGAACCGCCTAAAGTAAAAAATTCAGCCGAAAAAAAGCTCTATATTAGCCGTTCGGAACCGGCGTAAAATTGTAGATCTCATATATCCATGTTAACAATACGCGCATCACGGATATATGCAGGGATATATGTGAAAGGCGTCGGAACAAGTGTCGAAAGATGTCATAAAACCCGCTTATAGATAGATATTGTAAATTATACCTTAAAATCTCGACAAAAACCAAGCCACAGAATGAAGAAGTCATAGGGTTCTGCGGTTTCCAGAGTGGAGCCTTTAGGAACAAATTGATAAAACTTCATCACAGCTTTGAATTTGTTTTTAGCCTCCAATAAATCTTCTTTTTCACTCGCTAATTCGATATTCGCTTTCGTCACAAATGAATCTACTTTTTTCTTAAATATTTTGGATGTAGCTGGATCTGCTTCCACAATTGTACTACACATTTGTGAACATGCTGAAACAAATTAATTTCATTTATTTGTATATATTTCTATAAATAATATGTAACATCCGATTATAAAATAAAACAGATAAAATTAAACGAGAAAACAATAATTATTTCAATGAATATAATATTTTACATTCATTGAAACTAATTATTCATTCATGTACATATTTTTATGTGCACGCCTATGTAGTTTAGATCAAAATTAACACAAAAGAAATAATAATGAAATCATTTTGTATTATGAATAAAAAAGCAATCAGCAAGCAACCAAAAAGCACTACTATGTACTATATTAACATTACATGGATTAAATGGATTAAATTAACGACACAAGATTTATTGGATAAAAAAAATCTGATAACAAACATAATATGAAATTATCTTCTATATCTGTCAAAGTTTAATTAAGGTAATATTTTATAAATTAAAAAATTTTTGATTGATATATCATCGGCAGCATTATTTGTAATATTGCTCACCTTGTAGCTCCTTGTCCAATCTATCGAGTTCTTTAGCGATATCATCGAACTTGATCGTAGATGCGGCTTCTACGTCAGCCGGTTCAGGCACAGGTAAAGGCAACGGCTCTTCGAAGTTATGCTCCTTTTCCTGGGACAATTTCACATTGACGACATAGTGCAACAAGGTGATGCCGGGTACGTTAGATTTCACGTCCTTTAATTTGCCAAGAATTTCCAAGCCGAAGCCATCGGCCTGTCCGCGCATCATATTTCCGCCGTTCATGTAATTACCCAGAGTCAATATAATGGCCATTACTTTCTTTAAAGGCTCGGAGTTGATCAGAAAATCACAGGTAGTTCGCACGTTGTTCAGCTTATACGAGACCGACGAAATCGCGTCCTGGAATTCCGATTGCAACATCAGGCAGGCTATTCTTTCAGAGAAATGTTTTATGCCAGATAACCGTTTGAGAAATAATTCTGGCTGATCGAGAGGAATGTCCGGATAAGTTGCTTCATGAGCTGCGATCTCTTCTATTTCCTTCTGCGTGGGTTTCTATAAATCAGGTAATATTAAAGTGACTCCAGCGAAATTTGATATACTTAGGAATAAAGAGAAATGAGTTTTATATTCGTATTTCGCAACTTTAATTATTATATCTTTATCTCATGATTTATATATATATACTCACGATTTCATAAATTTGTTGCAACGCCTCCAAACTGATAACACTTGTATCTAAATTATAGGCCGCATTCTCGATCTCGCTAAAATCAATGTGTAAGCTTTTTTCAAGAATTCCCACCATTTTTGAACGTTTCGAATCCAGTATTTTTGCAGGTTGAATCTTTGAACTTTTGGATATCCCGTCAATTTTTTTTCCCGCCAGATTCTTTTCTCTTACTTGCCGCGAAAATAAGTCCGCAAATTCCTTCATATTTAAATTTTTCTCTTCCGCAAGTTCTAACCACAGAGGCACCTGTAATACAATAAAAATAGTTACTCAAGAAGAAATCGCTATTTCATCAATAGAAATTTTTTTTTTTTTATTATAATCTTTGCCTTTTGTTTACCTGAGGTGACAAATCTGTAGTGTTTACAGAAGTCTGACTGGCCGAAGTGACTGGCACTAAAATCCTCGTCCAGTAAAGTGGCTTCATAGGCACATCAGGATTTAAAGGTTGCTTTCTCATAACTACAAAAGCAAGGAACTTGTGTTACGCGGTGCAAATATCGGAATCTCAAAACCAAAAGAAATAATAGTACAGCGTACTCTCGATTGACGAAGAGAAATTATCGAGAGTACCCTGTACTTTTGAAATTGTGATACCTACTAGCTCTACTCGGTGGATTCCATCCTCCGGCCGGTGGTGCAGGAAGAGGGCAAGGTCCAATTGTCCCTGGGGGTGGCGGCGGTGCCATTGGCGGTGGTGGAGGACCCGCACCTGAATCTCCGATGGGAGGTGGAGGTGGTGGAGGTATGTCACCCTGCATACCAGGCGGCGGTGGTGGAGGTGGTGGACCAGTCTGCGCAGTTCCAGGTAACGGAGGTGGCGGTGGAGGCACCGCGCCAATAGCATCTGACACGAAGGAAGGCGGCAGAGGAGGTGGTGGTGGTGGTATCCCGCATGTGTTTAACATCGGTGTAGGCGGCGGCGGCGGTGGAGGAGGTATCCCAGTCATGGTAATTTGCATAGACGAAGACATGTCATATGGTGCACTTTGAGAAGGTGGCGGTGGAGGAGGAGGTATACCACTCTCAATAGTCTGGATCGGTCCGGTTAGAAACGGAGGTGGAGGTGGCGGCGGAGGTGGCGGTGGTGGAGGAGGTATCATATTTTGTAGAGGAGACGGCGGAGATATCGCGCTTATGATGGCCTGCATAGGCGGAGGTGGAGGGATCGTACTCGTAGTGCTTGACATCGGCGTGGATGGTGGCGGAGGTGGAGGAGGCGGCGGAGGTGGAAAAGTACTTATAATACTTTGGGACGGCATGGGAGGAGGTGGGGGTGGTGGTACTGACATTCTAGAAACGTCCGTTAATTTTGTTGATGATGGAGCTGTCCTTTCGTCGCCACTTCGGGCCGATTCGGTCGCAAGTATGAACGGAGACGGCGGCGGTGGAGGCGGCGGAATGAATGATGTCGTCGATGTAGATCTCAAGTTTTTCAAGAATGTCTCTGATGGTAATGGAGGTGGTAATGGTACTGGATACGCTGCCAGATCTTCGCTAGATGCGTGGGTCTGATGCGATAAGCACGACCGATCGACCTTGTCAGTCGGTGTGGAGGAAAGCAGAAGAGTCATCTTAACTTGGTCGAGATCCGTAACGTCACTGAGCGTTGATCTACTAGTATCCAATTTATTTCTTTCACTGGCATTTTCATCAGCCAATGATAAACTGCTCGGTGAGGTCTGAGTAGATTGTCCCTTGGTATTTATTTGTCGATCTATAGATATCTCACGCAAACGATTAAGCTCATCTCTCAGTTTCTTCACCTCTTCCTCGTACGAATGAACATCTTCAAGTGTGGAATATTCGCAGCAGGTTTGGCTCGATTTAGTTCGAGCTGAAAGAGGCTCATCTGCCAATGTGCCAGTACTTGTCCGATCTATCTGATTAAAACAAAACATTCCAAAGATAAGTAATTAATAGATATATTAATTGCTGATAAAACTAATAGAAATGAGGATCTTACCAGGGATGTAAAATTCTTCTTCACATCTTTGTTCGATAAGGCAGAGATCGTAGAGATTGGTAATTCTTGTTCTGAAAATTCCATTAATATACAAAATGTAAAATTAGCCCTCTATTATTGAAATCGCGATAAAGCTCAGCAAATATTTTCTCCCAATCTACACTCTTGATTGTCACTTGATAAATCTCTCGCAAGTACTAAATAAATTTTTGAGCAAACAACTGTTTAGTCTTAAACTTAAGTCTTATATGAGTAGAGCGTGAGCGACATTTGTATCTTTATGAACTTGTGATCCGTCCTAATTAACATATGCATGTAGTAAGAGGAATGAGCGACTCTTTATCATCCTTATCTCGTTTTATATTCAAGATGAACGATTTTTTTGTATGCCTTATCGTCTAATCACTTTATCACTAATGCAATTTCTAAGAGCACATAATAAAAAAGTCATGTCAATAAACAATATGAAATATATAGAAAACTCTGGACTAACTCTGAGTTTCGTTTCTGCAAACGTTCGGAGCTCTCATAATGGTAACGTCATAGATTACGTTGCGAAGGAAGAATCTACTCTTCGAAGAAGATCAACTATATTTTTCAATGATTACGATTAAAAATAATTATAACGTGTTCGAAATCAAAATTCGAAATTTTTTTCATTTCAATCGCGACGATTGACACGCGTAATACACACGTTGTACACGGTCGAAAAATGCAAATGCACTTTTTCTATGGCGGTCATTTTTCGACTTCACTTATATATAAATTAGAATATTAGGCACTTCTTCATTTCGCGAGAATTCCGAAGATTTTATTATTTCGGTCCCGGATATTTTATACCCGCGTCGCTCCGCAAGGCACTGTCGCATCTCGCTAGCGGGCGACAGAACACGACGATCCGGACCGAACCCTGCGAACCGCCCCATCGATAAGACTTATCGGCAAACAAGCGTGTTTGATTCGCGCGTATCACTCGCTGTAACCTCGGCCGCGAATGATACGGATTATTTGGTGACCGTTTAAAAACACTTAATCGACGCCGCCGACGATGAAAGAGCCGATTATCCTTATCACCGCGTTCGGCTTAATTGCCGATCGCGATCATGATGATCGTTATCCACCGGTCTTACGACGCCTCGCAATTTTTCACTCGAATGTCTCCCGCGGATTACGTCACTCGTGTATAAAGGTATACTCGGGTATATAAAGCCGCGGCCGTGTTTACCCTCCGTTATCGCGCGTCTTCTCTTCCGTCACGAGATAAGATTCGCGTAAAACCTCGCAATCGTTAGTGCGCGATGGATTCTAGGCCGTACGCTGACCTACACATAGTCATAAAAGTGTTCTTACAAGTGCTTCATCATTTTTATGCCCCGATTTCACGAGATCTCAGAGCCATAGAGAATCTGCGTTGCACCTGCTTCCGAAAAATCATTGTCACTTCACTCGAAAGGAAATGATTCGTTAAAGCATCAAATTGCATATATCTCCGTTGAACAATCTCTATCTTGATCGTCTCTCCTCTCACCTTTAGATTGTTTCTGGCCGATGATATTCTTGAAATTCCTTCTTTTCTTCGTGCTATTTCGGTCCAGAGTCATGCTGGCCACTCTTCTCAGCACTCTGCCTTCGTTTGTCGACGACTCGTAGACGCTATGTCGCCTCTGCGGAGTGCTGAAACTCGGCACCGATATTGCACTTTTCTCGCTCGACGTTGTACCTATAAACGAGATAATTTCGCTTGATATGTACCGAAGACATATATTATATTAATTCAGGTCCAACGTTCATATTACGTAATATTATTTGAGTATGACTTGTACAGGTAATATCACAAATCTATCTTTTAACGCAAATTTATCTACGTTACAAATTGTTAAACACATTTTCTTAAAATTACCATCGACTTATTTAATTTTTCAGTAGCGTATTAGTCGCTCGGAAGACATGACTTTTTTTCAATTACAAAATTAAAATAAAATTATTCTCACTTCGGGGACTCATCACTGAAAGATGGATCTTCTTGTGCTTCGAAATCGTGAACGAACTCTTCTCCTCCTTGTCGGTTTCCGGGATCGGTTTATGTTTCATCACTTCCGGTCTCGTGGCCGCCGTGACTGGACTCATGGTGAGTTCGCCGGGATCGGTAAAGACACTGTCGCTCGAGGACTCTTGACTGGGTGGCGTCGGCATTTCCGTAACAACCAGACCCTTGTTTGCCAAACGCCATGAATCGGTCACCAACAGTGGTGGCAGCTGGGTTGTCTGCGGTGTTGTCGGGGTCTGGGCCGGTGTCGTCGTTGGCGTCGTGGTACTCGTGCGGAAAGGCTCCGTCGTTGTTACGCATGGCTTCGCCGTTATTGCGGTATCCTTGCGACATTCAGGCTCTACACTTTCCTGCGTGTCCTAATTACAAAGCGATTTTACACTACGACTGCTATTCAAGCCGGGGGATACAGATACATGGCATGAAATCTTTTTTCCTCTGTCATTCAATCGGCAAAGTTCTATTTTCACGAGTGATTGAAAACAACAAACTGCACGAAATCTCTCGTCAAACCTTGCCTTTCAGAAAGCCTCTTCTCCCGATCGATAATTTGCTAATCCGTCTTGAGATGGAAAAAAAAAAGTGGTACCAAATACCTTAGATAACACGACCGTCGGTGGCGGCGGCGGTGCCTGTCTCTTGACGTGTCCCGGCGTGTGCACCTTCTCGAAACTGATCTCAGTCGGCTCGCGTGATTTGTCGCGCCTCTCCGGAACTTTGGGTGGTTGGTCCCGCTTATCTTTCCTCTGGTCCTCGGCCGTCTCGAGCTCATCCGCGGACGTGGACGTTGGTACCGTCGCGGGCTCCTTCCTCCTCAGTTTCTTCTTGCTGTCGCTCTGCAGATTGCCCATCGTGCTAGGCAGCTCTGGTGTCAAGCTTTCCAAGTTGCCCCAGGAGTAGAACAGTCGGATGTTGTTGACCCAGAGGTGGAAGAAGTCCGACAGCTTTGATCGCGACGACCGCGCCTGGGCCGCGGCTGCGCCTTGACCATGGCGGGCCTGCATCCGTGGTCGATAATCGGGAGCTGCGGCACTCGCGATCACGGCGTCGTCGTTCAGACGCTCCCGTCGCGCGTTGGTCGCTGCGAAAGTAAGCACGGAGAATTGTCATCACATCGCAAATTTTGCCCGGCGTGCTTGCGACGACTTGAATTCAATAACGCAACCGCGCAGTCCAGGACCACTTACATCAATTTAATCAAATTAGCTTAGTACTAGCTCTAACTAACTAAGCTTTTTGCTAACTGCAATATATAAAGCAAATAGCGTAATTCTTTTAAGTCCTATGTTAGTTAGAGCTGGAATTAGCTAAAAGCTTAATTAGGTTGAAAAAAAAGCCAAAGATCTAGATCAAATTCTTGATAATCTAATTCGCTTTGTAAAACTTATTAAGATTGCATAAAATATTAGAGGTCCAAAGGCAAAGAATAAGTAATAATCTGCAATTATTAGCGGTTTGCGAAAAGTGCGTAACTAATGAATAATAAATAGCAAATTTATTTTTTCATGTTACGTTTCATTAAATACAATCTTCAATATTAATAAGCTAAAAGTCAAAATTGTATTAGTGATCAATGAACGATAAAAATCTCGCATATCGTAAAATAATAATAAATGTAAAATAATGTATAAAATAATATATGATGTGTAAAACAAAGGCTTTTCGTTAAAAAAAAGAAAATAAAAAGTATCGATTGACATTGTTCGACACTAATTGATCTTGAATTACCTCGATAACTGGATATTTCTCGGATATCGTTGCGTAATCGGATATTGATAGTGCCAATATTAATAACCTTATGTCACACGCAGTAACCAAGCGGTACGGCGTGTGCTATCACCTGAACACTAACTGAATATGCCCATATACAGGACATCGATCTGTTATTACCAGAGCATGTATATATATATATATGACGGTGTCATTGGCAACTATTATTATCTTGAACTCTGGGATTGATCGTGTAATCTTTCCATAGGAGGGCAAAAATGGGGCAAAAAGGGAAAACTTTTATGCGGATTTACGTCGCAAACATGATAACGCAATAATTTCTTTCTTGACAGACATCGTACTATTACACAAAATTTTCTCTGATATTCAAAATGATAAAAAGGTCGGCGATTACGTAATACGTTCTCCAACGAGTTCGAAGTTTAGCGATAAATCTTACGAAATTGGTTACCGGCCTCTGCGCCGAGCGAAATTATTCGATATTGCGTTGATATTTTTTATCAATATGTATGAACATGACGCGTGAATCAAATCTGAATTATGGAATGCGAACGTTTGTCGATGATAACTTCTTAAGTGAAGAAACGAGAGCTTTATAAAATTTAGCTCATTTAGCTTTATAAAATTTTTCGCACAACATCTTACTTTATGAAAGACTCGTTACAAAATTGAATGTACCATTCAATGGTCGAGTTACAATCGGCATAATGCACAAGTATTTTCTTCAGTGTAGCATTCATTGATTACAATAAATAAATAAACTGTTGCGTTCTTCTTATCTCGTCGTTATTGATATTTCTTTTTGAAATTACATCTTCCATTTTTTATTGAGTCGCGTATTAATACCGATAATTATACGAAATACACTAGCACAACATTTTTTTTTTCACTGAGGATACACGTAACGTTTTTAATCACCAAAACTTCAGAAATAACGAGTCGATACGTCGCCATGTGGTGACGTCGGTCACGCGATTAGAACGCGGTACCATCAGTGCCTATTCGTTGTTGCCTATTACTTGCCTCGGAAAATCAATTTTGGGGGATACTTCAAGGACAAGAAATAATAGCATTATTCTACAATAGTAAACTCTAGCATTCTTCTACAATAGTAGAACTCAAGACAATCCTGATTAAAAGTTATATGCAGCGCCTTTATTAAATATGGGACAAATTAATTGACTATTATAAATTAAAATATTTCGATAAACCTTTTTAAGAGAGAGAGAGAGAGAGGACACTTCTTAATTTTTCACATTTAACTTTGCAATTAATTATTTTCAAAGTTTTTAAAATTTAAGTTAAGATTTAAACATAAAAATTGTTATTTTTATTGTATTCAACATTTACCGCGAAGCAAAGTATAACAGTTATTTAATGTAATTATTTATTGTAGTTAAATATGTGAAAATAATATACTTATACGATGTGCAAGAGATAATAAAAATGTTCTATTAAAGGAATATCGAATAATCTTGTCTACCGCCATTATTTATAATACCCTCATCGCATTTGACTGAGAGTGCGGGAAAACTCGGCGATGTTGCTACATTAGCATTAGCTTCGTAACACTATTCTATCATAGGAAATTAGAATCATCGTCAGGATTTCGAAGGATTACGGGCATGCTCGGTAGAGTCTCGCGTGTCAGAGCAACTTATTTCTCAACGCTAGTAGCGTGCCGTGTAATTTGGCGCGATGAAGAAGAAGGGTTGCGTTGCACATCCCGTGCGTACCCCTCTCTTACCTGATTTTCTCGCGTTTCGACAGCACCGTCAGCATGTTACACGTTGCACCGTGCGTTTCGCGCGTACTACTGGAAACTCGCATCTCGTCCATTATCGATTTTTGTTCTCGGCGATGTACCGCCCCGCGCATTTTTCACCGGCCGCTCGCACCACGACTGTAAAATATCGCCTCGGTTTCCGAGGGAAACAGGAGTATCGTGCAGGGTGAAAAGCCCTTACAGCGTTTTATCGAGCATGAGAAGTGGGAGGAAGCCCCGGACGGCGCAAACTCGGCGTGCCATCGAGCCCTCGTGGTCGATGTCTCGATGCCGAGGTCGACGAAGGTAACGGCCACCCTCTCGATAGTTCGTATCTCTCGTGATATAAATCGCACGTGGGAGAATCTGGGATCCAATTTCCCATAAATTCCGACTGTCCGAGTACTAAACTTTTTTGTTCAAAATATTCGAATCATAAATCATATTCAAGTTACTACAGACGCTACAATTAAAAAAAAAATATATATATATATATAGAGTTGAGGAAAATTTTTCAAGCCTTTTTTTTCTGCTATAATCTTTGCAACAATTGCGGATTTGATGGGCGGAGAAGAAATGAGAGCGAAACGGGAAGAATCAAATACGCGGGAGATCGTCGCTTCATCGTTTATTTTATATTGCAACATAAAATTTGTACAAATAATAATTCATTATAATATTATAACTATGATAGTGTTAATTAATATACGGCTCTCTCGTGCAACGCGTGCACGCACGTGCGCGCGACGCGGGCGACGTACGCGCGTTTATTTAATTAATATTGCGAGCGGATCGCGCGCAGGTGCGTGGCACACGTTGCGTACCGGATCATTACGATGGCTCGGCGATCTTCACGAAACCGATCCCACCGGTAGGAACCGACGGAACCTACTCGTGAGGATCTAATGTCGTCCTAAATGGCATCCGGCACTCGTAGGCATTCTCCCTTTTTTTTTCTTCGAGACACTTTCGTTCGCTTCCCGGATACGTGGACGCACATTCGAGTCGAGTTGCGTAGACTTAAAGCGAGATAAATTGATCGTCTCTCTCTCTCTCTCTCTCTCTCTCTCTCTTTCTCGTTTTACATCGGGGGCTGTACTATTTAATAGTTTGGAGAAACGTACGTCCTCGTATTTACAACTACTTCGGCGAGCGACGTTATTCAACGAAAACCTACAACTTAGCTGCTCGTCTTCGTTACAATCATTTTCTTATAACGTAACATTTTCTTTTTTTCCACATTTTCTGTTTCCTTTTTTTCCCTTAAAATTTATCATGCACGCATACCCGCGCACGCATTCATACGTACCGCTCACACACACACACACACACACACACACACACACACACACACACACACACACACACACACACACCACACACCACACACCACACACACACACACACACACACACACACACACACACACACACACTTTTGTTTCTCTCTCTCTCTCTCTCTCTCTCTCTCTCTCTCTCTCTATCGCGCTCACAATCTCTTTTTCTTTCCTTTGCCGCTATGTACAAAAACCTCGCAGGGTAATTCTCGTTCTTCTCGCGCGTAAGGTAGCGAAGATCGATCGAACACGGTCTTGTTGGCGTTCCTGAAATTTATTAACCCTATATACGCGTGTTTAATGTACATGTACCCTCTACGATTTTTCGTTGTGCAAAAATATGTCGACTACATTTTCTCCGTTCTTTTTCCCTTTTGCCCTGTCCCGCCCTGCGTTCGCCTTTCCGCAGCCCGCCTCTATCCCCTCGTATATCGCGGCTAGAATTTATGCGGCATCCAAAGCCGAGGGGCATAGCCGTGGATGCATCCGAGTGTCCCTTGAGTAATTGTACCGAAACGAGTAGATTCCATTTATCTTGAATATCGACGTCTAACGACGCAGCACGCGCGTAACGTCTAACGTTAATGCTTAACTTTTGCTCTATGAAAGACATGGAAGTAGGAGATTTTCCGTGTGTTTTTTATACATCGGTGAATTATCTTGCGTCAAAGAACGCTTTTATAAAAATGCATTATAATGCACAGAAGTAAAAAAAAAGAATATCTAAAAATACGAGGCATTAATAAATTGAAACATTAGATCAAAATAAAATCAGAATCAGGAAGGAAAGATAAAGTCTATATAATTAGTAAGTAGCAGTTGTAAAAAACTGAATCAAAAATCTTTATCCCGAACAGGAGGGATAAAGAAAAAAAAGAGGAGGAGACTAGATATTCTTTTTCATATATATATATATATATATATATATAAAATGAAGTATTTCAATATTGGATAACATATTAATGTCAGTAAAGCGAATTCTCTCACAAAAGATACATCAGTGATGAAAATCGGCGGACGAAAAGTAAAAAGGAAAAAAAAATAAAAATATTACTGCCACGAGCAGTAATGGCTCGACCGACCTCACGCTTGATAAATATCACCGTTCAATTTCATTAGCGAAGTAATCAGCGAAGAAGATTACGTCCAACAAGACTCGTTACGATCGCGTTATACGTGCAGCACGACATCGCTTTTGGTGGAATATACTTAAGGTATTTGTGTATTCTCTTCCCTCCTAATTGCACCTACGTCGTGGTACACGAGACTAATGGCCACACAGAGCCGACAGTGTTGAAACGTCGATCCGCAATAGCGGACGCGCAATCGCAACGGTCGAGACGGGCGATCGTCCGACCACGATGTCTCCGAGATTGCATTACGAGCAAATGAGATCACAAACGATACGCGAACGAACGCGGCCAAAAGTCACCGCCGTTTATCATCCCTCGCAGGACTCGCGCAGAAGATATGACAAAACAGGGGGAGAAGGATTGAACGCGGCCGGCGAGGCTTTGACGAAGAGGAGCAGCATAGCTCTTATTCTGAATGGGCATTTCTTCCATTCCAAGAGTGAAACCGCACGATCGACATAGACATTGTACAATCTATCATGCTACGGTGTTCGTAAAAATCTACGACAAAGTGGAACATATACTGACACGCAATACAATGTCGTAATCGATCATTTTAATACAGTCATCAGCAAAATGCATTTGTGCTCCGTTTTGTTATATTTTTTACGTTCTGTCGTGCGAGCGAAGGAAAACGAAACTTTGCCGGCGCGTTCGATCGACGATACAAAAATAAAAAGAATATATATATATATAAATGAAAGGAAAGAGAAAGGGAGGATAAAAAATTCAACAAAAGGCGCCGCACACGTAATTTCTACACGTCGCGTACAACTATAAAACGGAGTGACGCGTAGAATTCGCACGACTGTAAAAAAAAATGTGAATATATTTAGTGTCTATCGTTAGTCCGAAGTATCGCGGGCTGAAACAGCGAAATTCGTTGTCGTCGAAATTGTTTTCTTTTTTCGGCTCGTCTGAGAGTTTTTTATGTCTAACTCGTGACTCGCAAAGCGTGACGCAAATATAATTACAGATCATCACGGGCTTTTTAAGTACCTCAGGAGACTCGCTTGATTATTTACAGCTGCATGAACACTCAATGCGCCGTCAATTTTCCGGACAACAGTCCAAAAGATTAGTCTAAAGAATGTCTGAAAGATGGGGACATCCCCTAGACGCAGCTCGGACCAAATTATCTCGATTTTCATCACGAGATAGACAACGTCGAGATGATCGTCTCGCCGATTTCAGCCCGATGACCCGCACGACGATCTCGATCGAAAACTGTTACCCGCGAAAGAATACATCTCTTATTTATAACGCTACGTCCTAGTACTTACAAAACCGGGCGACGTTAATCGCCCCCGGTCAACGTATTTATATATCTCGGATCAGTGCGATAAGCCGCGATCGCTTGTCGTTCGAAGAGACGGCATCATTCTCACACTCGTGTATATAAAAGTATAAAATACATCGAACGCCGCATCGAGTCTTCATCGATAGGCGTAATCAGACAGGTTCCGCGCGTCATTGACTCGCGAAATTTTCTGTCGACCTGTCCTCGTTTTTGAAATATCTTTCCGCTTATATTTACGACGTCCTTTCTCGTGTGAGCGGCCGGAAATTGATGTGTCCTGATATTTTAACGGTGTACTCGGAGAACGCTCGTGGACACAGTCTCGCGAAGAGTGCACGCGTCTTTTACAATAAATACGCTCGGCAGAAAAAGGAATGTGTTCACAATCATAAAATGAAAAAATGCGATAAAATGACGAGCGCAGTGATAATCGATAAAATTTAACAAAATAATATCGTATGTGATAATGTCACATGAAATTTCATCGTAAGCCGCTGGGATTGATTAATTATATAAACGCGATCAACGCATTGAATCCGGGTTGGCAGTTAATCGTCCCAATCAGCAACATTGTAAAGTATTGATAAAATTGCCGAATTCAAAGTGTCAAGAATAATAATCAATCTCCAACGGTTTAAAAATACAAGTCTGAACGCTGCATATTGATGATGAGATTCGACTTTTCGGAAGATGTTCAAGATAACGATTAATGTTTAACCAAAAATATCTATGTTTTAAACAATAAAATTCTTAGAAAGTTTTAATTGCCTAGAGTTAGATATTACAAAGGTTGATAAATTAAATCGGCAAGGAAGAAGACGCGCAAAATATGTTGTCTTCTTTGTTGATAGTTGATAATTCCTTCGTAAAGATGTATCCTTGATGTCCTCCAGTATTCTTGATTCATCAGTACTCGCGCATGTATCGATATCACTGTAATCACTGTAATCATTTCACTCGAATACAATCACTTTCACAATTGTTCCGATAGAATGATCACTCTGAGCGTCTGGACATTGTCGTTGTCGAGAAGTTTGTTGGACCCTTTGAACGATACCCCGTCCTCTTCGAGACTCTCGATGGTCGTATGTTCGCATCCTTCTGCCTCGGCCCTCTCCTCTCCCGGCGGAACATTCTCTTGTTCAGCGCTTCCTCTTGCGAGCAGCAGCGATTCGCGAGGAGTTTTGATCATGTCGACTGCTGGAACGTCCAAATCGATTGATGCGGAATCAATATTGTCCTTTGTGCATCCTATCTGCGATCGTTCACGCGTGATTGGACTCTGCGACGCGTCGGCGGATTTTTTGGAAGCGGAACCAACGACAGTACATTTCGCGGCGAACTCTGGAGATTTTTGATTCCGCGATCCGCGAGTAGAGTCCGCGTCCGCACAACGGCTCGTCAATGGAGATTCTCTTGAAGGATCGTTCCGAAGACGACGCAGGGAAAGGCCGGGTGAAAAGGATAAGTGCGGTAGCCTCTCCGTGGCTTTGGAAACGTCGAATTGAGCTCGCGGGCTTCCGCTTAGCACCTTGATATCCGTAGAACAGGCCTTCGTGTCGATCTCGTCTGGGCAGGCTTGCCCTTCCAAGGACGAAGGCCGTTCCAATAGACAACCACCTTCGAACACACGAGGATTTACCTCAGTGTCCACCTTTAACGATAATCCCGCGGCTTCGTCGAGCATCTTTGTCGCACCGTCGTTGTGTTCTTCCGGCTGATCGACGGCTTCGGGAACAGCCTCCAGGAGTCCTGAGCGATCGACCCGTAATGATACGCCGCGCGCAGTCACGTCCTCCGCACCGGTAAGCACGCAAGGACGCGGACACGTGACAGGATCTGTCTCCGCGATTTCCAGCAACCCGGATTTGTCGATTCGTCGGACCGTCACCGGAGCCGGAGCGCCATCCAGATCGCCGTATGGTGTCAACGCGTGACGATTCCTCGCGTAATAATCCTCCGCGGGCAACAACGACGGGCTACGTCCTAAACCTATGTCATACGCTGCGCGATGCGGAAAGTGCGGCGGACGCGTCGGAAGACCCAGTTGCGCGGTCGCCGTCGCGGCCGTCACGATCGACGGCGGCACGGAAGGATTCTCAAGGACGATCTCCATACGGTGACGATGGCGATGACGGTGGTAGAGGTGATGCGGACGTTGCTGCGCCACCGTATGGCATGGGGCCTGCTGCTATAGCCAGGTGGTACGTGTGTTTCCGGCTCGTGAGCCGGTAGGCAGGTCTCAAACGATTATCTCCCGGATGATTCTACGCCTGTTCGGCGTGGAGTAGCCGGATTCGAGGCTCTCATCGTACGAGAGACTGACCTGTTGCGGCGGTTTCGTGTCCTCGTCATAATTCTCCTGATATGGCAGACCCGACACGTCGTAAGGCGAATCTGTCGGAGATATGGCAGACAATTAATACGAAGGTAGAATTACAGAGATTGCGGAAGAGGAGGGCAATGTACGATGGGAAGAGAGAGAGAGAGAGAGAGAGAGAGAGAGAGAGAGAGAGAGAGAGAGAGAGAGAGAGAGAGAGAGAGAGAGAGAGAGAGAGAGAGAGAGAGAGGAAGGACGAAACGAGCCTCTCTGGGGATGGAGGTACCGCGAAACAATGTAGTGCGGAAGATCGATGTAACGTACGATATAATCTATAACGCTGCAGCCCGGCACGCACATCGGCAATATAGGCACTGTCATTAGAAGCTAGGCGAACTAGACGGGGAGTCACGTGAAACGATCGTAAGGCTAATACTGACCGACGTGTTTCTGAGACTTGACGACAGTGGCGAAGGGCTCCGTGCAGAACTGCTGCCGGCTCAGATTATGGCTCTCTCTATAATCCTCTCGCTGTGGGAGATAATGAGGGTGCGTGGGGTAATCGGACTCCGTGGTGCCATATCCGAGGTCGTACGGCTGGTTAACGCCGTTCGCCGCGGCGGATTTCATCTGCCATATGGAGTCCTGCGAATTGACGGAACCGCCGTTGTTGGAATTCGAGTAACTGTTGTCCATGTAGCCCATATTCACGCCTGAGAAAAATCAAGAAAGGATGTATAACGTATCTGCATACTTCCCGAATACCTTTTTTACAGGACGTAACGATGTGAGAAAAGGAAAGTTTTTGCGCGAAAATTATTACCCGCGATACTTACCGTTAATATTGTGATTAGGTTGATGATAACCATATCCGGATTGCGAATAAGCGGGCGTTTTTGAGTCTTCCAATGCCAAGGCATGATCCAAACTATGCTCCAGTGCTTTATTCTCAGCATAATACGGTGGCGGTGGTTGAGTTTGTTGGCCGTTACCTGCCACGAGGCTTGGCCGCACGCTGTGAAAAAGAAATGTTAAAATGCGCATAAAAAAAGGAATTTGAATGATTCATGTCTTCCCTTGCATTCAAACCGTATGACGATGCATCGACTCCAACATTCTTCTTTTACAAGAAACATTAATTTCGAAAACTTACGCGTTCGAGTCCATTTCATAATCTTTTGCCTTCGTTGCGTGTTTCCGTCGGCATCGGCAAAACAATAGCAGCAAGGCCGCGAAGAGTAGAAAAACTGCGCCGCTTACTATCAGAGCGATTAAAGTTGGCGTTCCAAGAGCGCCGGCTTGTGCGATGTAAGACGGTCCGACTGCGAGGAATAGAAAAAAAATGCTTAAATTCGCGCGAAAATCGTCGAAAACAAAAATACAATTTCTAAAATAACTCTGTTTTATATTCGTATTGAAAATATATTCTCTTAGAATTATACAAAATAAGTGGTTATTGGAAAACAAATCCATTAAATTATTATGATGAAAATATTATGATGTTATGATGATGAAAATATATTCTCTTAGACTTATACAAAATAAGTGGCTATTGGAAAACAAATCCATTAAATTATTATGATTTCTTTAAAAACAAACAACTTCTTTCAATGTAATTAATTTTGTACTATTAAAAAGCAAAAAATATCTGACACAAACGTCCATTAAACTAAAAGATCAAGAGTTTTTTAAATTTATTATTAAAAACGCTCTTAAAAATTCCAAGAGAGCATAACTTTCAACTGTGATGGAAACTTCCATTTGTAAGCTGGTTTAAGTTAAAACTACCTCGTTTTAAAAATTTATTTCTTTCATTCGAGTTAGAATTACAAACTTCTGTATAATTTAGAAACTAATAAATCTTTTAGCTCTACAATAGAGAGAGAGAGAATCATTATTTTAATTGAATAATTTAAGTAAATCATTAATTAATTATTACATTAATTATTACATCTTATAACTATTAATAATTTTCTTATAATTATGAAACTATGGACTTTGTAGTAAATAATAACAACTTTATAAATATTGCTTTTTTTCTTTCCCGATTATTTCTGTTGTAAAATAAACTTACTTTCAGCTTCCGCGTACTCGCCGCATTTTTGTCGGTCGGCTTTGAGGCACAGCCTAACTCTTAGTCGGGGTTCCGACTCGGCCGCTTCGGGATCGTCCAATATTCCTTCTCTTTGAGTAGGCGCACTTCCGAGAACTTCGAGGGGCCACTCATCGACTATTCGCCATGAACTATCCGAGCCTCCATCGAACTTCTCGATAAACGCCACCAACGCCAAGCACGTGGCACCCACGTTAATAGCGAGCGTGCTACTTTCCGGATCGAAGCTAACTCTGAGTGGTGTGGGTATCTTGGCCACCGCCGTGGTAGCGGATACTTCGTCAGAATAATCAGAATGATTCTTGGTGTTGTAAACCTTCACCTTGAAGGTATAGGTTTGATGCTGTTCCAGATTGGTCACGTTACAAGGGTTCGATCGCCGACAGTCGAGTTCGAGCCATTGACCGGCTGGTCCTCGAGGAGGTGCACAGTCCGGCGCGACTATTTCGTCACCGCCGGCTACTCTTCTGTATGAAACAAAATATTTTGTGATGGATAGGCCACCGTCGAAACCGAGCTGCCACAAAAGAGTGACGTATGTGGGTCCAATCTCCATGGCGGTGATGTTAGTCGGTTTCTCCGGTGCTCCCTTCGGCTGTAACCTGATGGTGGACATGACGCTACCTTGAGCATTAGCGGCGCGACAGGTATAATCGCCATAATCGGACTCGCGGATGTTGGTCATTCTCAGGACGGATGTATAGGCATCGTAGTTATCGCTCGTTGTCGTTATTTCGTAGTGACCGTCGCTGGAGGAGCCTTGAAGAGTCGCGGCGTTGGTACCGAAACTCCATTGGAATTCGGGCTTTGGCCATGCCTGAACCTTGCAGGCCACCTCGGCGGTCTCCATAAGATTATAAGCCACCTTGCCGTGCTGATGAAGGATTATGGGTTCGTGCTCTACTTTGAGCATCATCGTGGACTCGACTTTCTTCACCTCGTTCATGAAGACGCAGGTGTATTTACCGCGATCGCCCGCCACGATTTCGTCGGTCTGCGGACGAGCGTGACCCAAAAAGCTCAGCGAGGAATTTACGGTTATTACGCTACCGTGGCCCTCCGACGTCGTCGTAATTACTTTGTAGAGCCTCTCGTCGCCCGTTAATTCTTGATCGTCCTTCAACCAGCGCACGCTAGGCTGCGGTTTGCCCTGCGCTACGCAGTGTACTTGGAATGATGACTCCCCGACTCTGTGATAAGCAAGAAGACGTTACATTATTAGGACGAAAGATATATCTTGTTTTACCTGCGCAGTTATTTATTCGTCGGGCGGCGCATAGTTCAACGAAGAGGTACGTAGAAGAAAGCAAACGTAAAGCTTGCGAACCTTTTACAATTACGACAACGACGTTTAGTACGACTTGAAAATTAAAGGACAAAGTAGATCAAGAAAATACGTTGAAACTTTATAAAAAGTGAAATGTGCTCGCGGAAGTAAATTGCTATTCTTATTACATGTAGACTAAAACATCTAAAGCATGGTAAATGTATATCTCTAAAAATGTTTGTTTCAGAAAAGAACAATCTGTCTTTTTAAAAGTTATAAAAATAGAAAAGAATATTTAAAAAGTAAACAATAATTACGTTATTCAATCTGCAGTTTGCAAAAATAAGAATAATTATTTTTTCATAGTAAAAATTATAGTCTTTCTTGATCTAAAAAAAAAAAAAGAAAAAAAAAACAAGAAATTGTATATACGATTGTTTTTTACTTACTTCCTCGTAACATGCGGCTGCAGTTTGGTAAGTATCTTTGGCGGCTGGTGAACGGTAAGATTTACCGACGCGGCTTCACCGATGCCGATTTCGTTGATCGCGTGGCATTTGTAGGTGCCTTCGCTGCCGAGGTGCACCGAATCGATTTCGTATTTCGGGCCGGACGGTGCGGGCATTAAAATCGTGCCACCCTCGCCTTCTTTCCACCATTTGTATTGCGGCTCGGGATAGCCGGCCGGACTGGCCATACACGTGAGTATCACCCGTGAACCCTCGACGGCGACCGGCGAATCCGGGGTCACTCTGGCCGGGCCGGGTTTGTGCCGTACACGGATCGTCACGCTGGCGAAGGCCGAATGGTTCCTGCGTTCACCGCCGGTGGGATAAATTGTGTTCACCGCGCGACACGTGTAGTTACCGGCGTGCTCCGCGGTGACACGGGTCAGTCGCAGGATCGAGCCTGGCTGCCTGAACTCCGGTCGGCCGTCCCGCAGCCACTCGATCACGGACGGCATCGGGTTGGCGGACACGTTGCAGTGGACGGTCACGCTGTCCTCCACATCGGCCACCCTAACGACGTCTCCCTCAATTGATACCGTAGGCGGATAGAGGACGTCTAGGGCCAGAGAGGCCTCGGCATGCTTGCCGAGACCGTTGTCCGCCTGACAGGTATACCTGCCGACGTCCTGCAGCGTCACTTTGGGTATCACGTGCTCGAAGTTGGTGGCGATGAAGCTACCGTCTCGCCACCAGCGTACCATGCCGACCCTCGGCTTCGAGTCCACGTGGCATTTGAGGGTCGCGGTGCCGTTCACCTCGACCTTGAGCGGGTTCTCCGGGCCGACGGACACGCGCGGGAAGTAGTTGACGTCGAGTGTCACCGAGGCGTCCAAAGTCTCGCCCTGGCGCATCGCTCGGTTTCTCACAACACACCGAAAGATCGCTCGGTCGTCCTCCCGCGTGGGCTCCACTACCAAGGTCCTGCCGGTGTGCAGAAGCGTGGTGCTGTTGCCGCGGTACCATCTTACTTCCGGTTCGGGACTGCCGCCATAGGTATTACACTGTAACTCGAGTCTTTGGCCCTCCGTGGCTGGTGTGGAGGTCGGTGTTATCGTCGGCGGACCCGGCGCTCTCAGCACCGTCAGAGTGATGTATTTCCTGTGAAGATCAGTGCCGGTGCTGCTGACCTTCACCCTGCACTCGTACTTGCCGTTGTCGCGCTCGTAGGACACATTTCTAATTTGCAGATCGTAACGGCCCTCCTGCAGGTTCATGTATACCTTGTAGTTCGGCGACAGCGAGCGGTTCTCGATTGCCGCGTTGTCGAGATTGTTATTCGTATGGGTCAGCCAGAAGCACGTGACGTTTTCCCGCGGCGGCGGGAATCGGCACTGCAACTGCACCGTCGAGCCCTCATGCGTGTCCATCTGCGTCTCGTCGACGCGCGCTCTGACAGGTGCTGAAACAAAACGAGCAAAAGTTCGTTAAAGCGACGACGAATGTCGACAACGACTAAAACTAGTATTCCAGAGCGAACCTCCATTGGAGAAAGAAGAGAAATATACGTATCGTCTTTTAATGCATAATAATAAAAATAATAATAATAACAATAATAATAATAACAATAATAATATATATATATATATATATATATATATATATACGTGTGTGGGTGCGTGTGTGTATGTATTTTTACATTATTTTTACATTATAGCTATAAGCGGCAGCGGCATTTAACGAGCAATCGATCGACGTCATGGTAACCCGATAACCCGGTGACCCGATGAGAAAATCGACCATAAGAGAGTCGCTCGATGTGTAAGAATCGATCGGCCTCTCCATCGTCGTTCTTTACAGCGTCGACCGTACACACGTTTTCCATTAAGACGGAATAAATTCGCGGACGCGAACAGCCAGCGTCGAACGCTGCCGCGCGGTGCCGCGATAATGACGATACAAATTACCTGTCGGAAGTCAACCCAGTTTTTGGGTTCACCGACTCCTAGTCGCGGGGATTCGCCTTTTACGCAATTAACGTGTTGCCGCGCCGCGTGCCGTTTCGCAGCCGTTGACAATACCGATTGTCGACGAGCCATGCGTACCGGAGTCTGATTAAAGCAAGTGAGGGAATAATACGCCGGCATTTAGCGGCGCAAAAGGCGTCGGATATTCGTGCCATGTCGCATTTACGAAATAATGAACGCGCGCAAACGGCTCGTCATCAGCTACGGTTAGTCGACTCTGCGAACTGCGAATTTCTGTCTTTACGATGGCGATGGTGATGGCAATGCCGATGGCGGCGACGACGGCGGCGACGGCGGCGGCGGCAATACCGTTAGAGAATATCCGGGACTTCGCATTCTGTCAGAGAAATTAGTTTACCCTTACCTGTGTTTTCGCCGTAAACTACTCAATTAAAATGCGAAGGATGACGATCATGAAGATTAATTTCGAGGAGAAGAACGCGGAAAGGTTAAAAAAATTTTATAATTTTAAAATAACTCGTATTAATTCGTCGTTCTGTTACAATGGCATGCGTTCAGCTTTAATGCATGTGTGTGCCTATGGGGAAGCACTATTGTAAAGTGTACTTCGACAATGAATTCGTTCTCATTCCTCTTTTTTTCTCTATATTCTTTCTCTCTCTTTCTCTTCTCTCTCTAAAATTTTGCCGCACTAAAATATATTTCATAAAAAATCTATTACGTACAAAGCTACGTAATCAATATATATTATATATGCAAGGTTTATAATAGAAAATCAAAAATACTACGAAAATCAAAAATACTATGAAAAAGGATAAGCAATAGAAAAAATGTTATATTCATAATTGTGCATTTAACAATATATAAACATTTGTTAAACCTCTTCTCTACTTTTAAAATAATGTTTGTTTCGCATGCATAAGTAATTTGCAAGTGAAGTTATATCTTCATAGAAGAAATAAAAAAAAATAAAAATCAGCATTCCAATACTATTTGTACGTTTTGCAGCGAACGGTGGAAACAACACGTCATTCCCATCTACCTCTCCATCGTATCGTTACATTTGTTCAGTGAATATAAATGGCAAAAATTACCGAATATGAATTTTCGGTAATTTTTCATATAAATTAAAAAGGGCACGTGAGCATAGAATTCAGATTTAATTAAAAATTTAATTATAATTAAAAATAGAAACAATTGCGTAAAAAAAAGAGAATAATTTCAAAAGTGTCATTGATAATTTTATTTAATTATTTAGTTATAATTATTCTAAGGGAATATTTGTATTTAAATATTTGTATTTAAATATTTAATAATGCAATTAATCAATTTAATCTAAGTAAAATTATACATCTCTTTCAAACTCAATTTATCCGATTTATAATTATATACTTATCAAATTTATAATTATAATTTGTGAAAAAGTAGTTTCTAAATCAGTCGACGGAAGAATTAATAGAGGGGAAAAAGGGAAAAAGAGTATGTAATTTAAAATATTCTTGCTACATATATATATATATATATATATATGTTGTTACACATATATATATATATATATATATAATTTTTATATAATTTTACTTATATATATATATATATATATATATATATATATATATATATATGCACCAAGAATACTTTATATATTACATACTCTTTTTCCCTTTTTCCCCTCTATTAATTATTTTATATATATATATATATATATATATATATATATATATATATACATATAGATACATACAGATATAATTTCTGTATATCACACAGACGGTTTTATCATTATAAAAATCGATTTTCACACATGACACAGCATCATGGCGGTGCACTATCGTAACATCGAATGTCGACACAAATCACTATGAAAATCGAATACAGTGCGATGACGTTGAAAACTAATAGCGCCACACTGTCATGACCACCAAATGTCGCAATATTTATGTTAGACCCCTCTTCTGATATTGGTCAACGTTAATCGAAGTTAACTAAAACACCTTTTCTAAATAATAGTTGATGACTATGTGACAAGGAAAAAAGAATGTATGATGAAGTTTCAGTGAGAGCAACACGAATGTTCGATTGCCCCCATACAAGAGACCCGTGATATTCAACAATGAAGCTCATGACATGCGTTGTGGCGTACGTCATGGTTTCGTATATTCAAATAGGAACCCTATGAACCATTTGAGTTCACTTGTACATCTGTCTGTTGGACTTACTCTGCCTCACCACCCCCAAGTTCAACCATTCAAGCTCGAATTCTCAGGTTTATAAATAAGAATATAATGGCACACTCCAATATACCGCGCTAATGATATTAAAAATGAAAATTTTCCAATTTACGTTCGAATAAAAAGATAGCTCACATACCGTCGTTAATAAATATTAAAAATATGACGGAAGTTTGAAATATGCATTTTCAGAATTATGTCACAAAAAGAGTAATTAAGATAGAAAAATGCAAATTTCTCCAAGTAGTCTCAAAATAGCGAGACAGAATGATGAATATAATTTTATTTTATCATCTTGTTATCAGAGAGAGAGAGAGAGAGAGAGAGAGAGAGAGAGAGAGAGAGAGAGAGAGAGCGCAAACAGATTAATGAATATTTAAATTCTTTCTCATAAATTTTTGAAAGAAATTTTTATATCAGAAATTTTCAACGAATTTCGCCGTTCGGCGAAATAAAAATCTTTTATGGCTTTTCAGACACGAAGTGGAACCTACTTCTTGCGGTAACATTCGCGAAGCACACGTTCACATTATACCGTACTATCGGCCATGAGGCACCATCGAATGGTGGAAGCGGCCACGTTTCTCGTGGCGAATGTATCTCTCGTCATTGGGTCGCGTAACGGTAAAATCGCCGGTCAACTCGACTCGTCAACGCTATTGAGGATCCTCCTCTTCCGCCGTGCGCCATTTTGTGTTTGGGAATGTCGGAGCATCCTGCCTCCTCTTCTCTTTCGCGCTCTCCCGTATTTCACGGTAGAACGACATTTATCTTGCTCCTTTTCGATTTATTCGTCTACGAACCATTTGATCCTCCGTTCATTCGTTCATTTACTCGTCCGCATATCCGTCCGTCCATTCGGCGAAATCGTTCGTACATTCATGCTCCATCGCGATGTGCATTGCCCTCTTATTCTGTTTCGATAATCCTTACATTGTTTTTCCATGAAATTCTTTCTCTTCTCTCTTCTGGCTGATGTTTCTAATACGAGCACTGATTTTCTCTCTCTCTCTCTCTCTCTCGTGATTTCTAAAAAATCTAAAAAATACGATTTAATTTTATCGTCATCTGGTGATAGTTAATAATGGATTATATGAGGTCAATAGCAAAAGAAAATAAAATGTCTGTTTCTTTTGTTTTTTATAAAAATAATACTTTTAAACATCGTTAGTATCAATATTACATGACACAGATCTCGATATAAGCCAATCTACTTTCAAGATGGAATACCTTAGTTTCAACTATTAGCCAATAATGGATTATTATTAGAGCAGCATTGATCACTGAGGCAACGTTAAATCCGTTTAACGGTATCGGCAGTTTTTTTTCCATGGGTTTTTAAAAGTTGTGAAAGCTGAGGAAGAAAAATGAAGGAAGTTGGATGGGATATGAAAGATCAAGAGAGAAAGTTTTACAAAATTTAATTATCTTTCAGGTTTAACGTTGTTCTCTGGAAAAATCAATATGATCTAGATTGCCGAGACAAAAACGTTTCGAACTGATATAAATATCTAATGGCTGGTGTTTGCGAAAAAATGAGGCTTTTTCGCGCGGCGGTCCAGATGGCAAATCTAGTTTTTTGTTTCTTTCTATATTGATGCTTTTATTGTCAGCTTTTCCAGGAAATTATGCTTTTATATATGATTTCTGTATATCTCGCTTTTTCTCCTTTTCTCTCTCTCTCTTTCTCCCTTTCTCGCTCGCTCTGTCTCTTGCACGCGCAAGTGTCCCGTCGATATGTCGCAAGTGTTGCTACGATTTGTCGTCGTAAGACGCTTTCAGAACGACTTTAAACCGTTACGTTGTGTGCTCCGCGAACGAGTGAGTTATGTTGCCTGACAAAATCAACTTTCCTTGCCAGGTTATTCCGCTCTGTTCTACATTTTCTTCAAAGAGACTCTTACTTTTGCTTAAATCCATTTCTAACTTAAACTAAGTTTCGTCGAAAGTACACTCGGCTCGGGCTCTTTGCGTGCGCTACGCGTTGCGTGCACGGGTTTTTTTCGCGACAAGATACGGGAGAGATATTTAAAAATGGCGCATTAATCTTTTCTACTTTGTACAGGCTCGATCCTTAAGAAGTGGAGCAAAAACGTACGAAGGGCGTCGACGTTTTTACGCATTCATCGCTCCTCGCCGTCGCAATTATCGGCTTTTTCAATCGTTTATTCCCATGACAGAATGTTATATGTCATCAACGTTAAATATCTGCGATTGAAGCTCGTATCGGAAATCTACTGATGCATTTAACATCGCAAACAAAAATATCGCGAATCCTTTATGCTTATGAAATCCATTAGCTTTCGGTCGATCTCTTTAAATTCTTTAAATCCCTATCGATGACCCCGCGTGGCTGAAACTGAATACGTTTAAAGTGCCCCCCCCCCCCTCCCGTATATTCATATTCCCCAAGGTTTCCGCTTATCCCGCGATTATGCGTGCCGCGAGAAACGGGGTGGATGGAGAACCCCGGCGCCAACCCCTATAATATATCTTATTGTCGTGCGCTGCCTTCCCACCCCCCCCCCCGTCCTCCCTCGCCCGTGAACCCGTCACCCGTCGTCCTTTCTTCATTCTGTCTTCCCGGAATCGCCTTTCTCGTTATCATCCCTTTGTAGCTTTACTCCGATGGCTTTCCGCTTTTTTGTCAATTGCGCGACGGCGGATCTAAATTAAGGTTTTCCTCCCTTCCGCGCGAGCATCTCCTTCGCTAAAACTTTCTCCCATAATGAATGCTTAACCGCGAGGAACGGTCGCATGTTGCGCCTCTATTCGCATAATGACACGTGCGCTTTACTCTTGTCGAAAGTATGACGGACTATATGCCTACGAGTCCGTACTATTCCTACAAGTATCATCTATAATGCACTGCTGTCTATAGCGATATTACCAACATTTTCCAAGTGCGCTTTTACATAGCGACAACGTTACGCAAATATAAAAGAATCATCTCAATATTTTTGCCGTCGAATATCGACTAAAGCATTAACGGAAAGATTCCGACATCGCCCCTCGTTCAATATTATTATAACACAACATCAGCAGAGAATAACATCAACAGTTCTTTCGGTGCTCTTCAGACGGCTCAGAAAGGACGCGTTTAAACTTTATTCAATTCGTTCGCAGCATGACTCGTTTATAACGAGTCATTCTATTAGTTCAGTTATTGCAGCAGCAGCAGCAGCAGCGACGGCGGCAGCAGGCACTTGTTATGATGCGTCATATCGCGCAACCGTGACGCAGATCCTGCGTGACACAGAATTCGAGGGTATTGCAAACAATTTGCGCGGCACGTGACGCTCAGCGGCGGCGGCGGCGGCGGCGGCGGCGGCAGCGGCGGAACAACAAACTTTCGACAAATTAATGGCCCGATAGACGCAAAGCTATATCCCAGTAATCGATATTTATGGCTGCGTGCGCCGGCACAAATGAACAAAGCCGGCCGCGTATATCACCTGGGGCTGGGAGTAATTAAGACAAGGCGTAACGCATAACGGATAATTCGCGCGACGTTTCGACGAGCGGCAGCTTCACCGTTTCTCGCACCGTGACGAACCGCACGTCTCTCTTCATCGGAAACTTTACACGCGCGTAGAACCGCGCATATATCGTGTGACTCGCACGACTATCCCACGTTTCCCCTGAATCGGAGCCTGGAGAGGTTGAGAAGGAAGAGAGACGGGCACGGTTGTTACTATTTTCATCCTTGCGATATTTTTTTTCTTTCTTTCTTTCTTTCTTTCTTTCTTTCTTTCTTTTTTTCGTTTTCGTTTTTTTTTTTTTTTTTTTTTTTTTTTTAATTAAGAGCTCGTTATTCTCATCGCGAAATGTTATCTCGAAGATCGCCCATTAAAAAAGCAAATTCTCTCTTTCTCTCTGAGACTGAGACACCTGTATAGCGTGGCATAACGAGGTTACGCGCAATACGGACTTGCGTAAATACGGCTTAGTCATGCAGGTAACAACACACAACAATCATACCGATCTCTCGTAGGTGTTCGATCGTGTGTGCACGTATGGCATACATCTTTGGCGCTAGCGCGCCAATTGCGAAACTGTTAATACTGCATAATGCAAGATGTGACGACACACAGCGTGCTCTGTAATGTAATAAGTTTTTTCGGAATCGCGCTGTCCGGTCCTCTCCGTCCAAGGAAAATTGCTTCTGTCCCGGGAGAGAATAATAATGAGAAAAGAATTACGGCGGATGAAAATTTTAATTTACAATATAATTAACGACGGAATTAACGAAAAAATGCGATAGAAGAATGTATCGGATTACATTCCGTTTAATTAGCAGTGCTCGCTATCTATATTCATATATTCGGAATTAATTTCCCTTTCAAGTTTCCTCTGAAAATTTGCCCCGGAAAAAAAAAAAGGACGGGGGATCGAGCAATTTTCGACCTAGAATTTTAAATTTCGGAATTAATCTCAGGAGGAACATGCGGCGTATTAGTTCGAAATCAGGTCGTAGAGGAGAAATTGAGATGATTCTATGTACTACTAGTCTGCATGTAACATGAACATCTTGCACACAGTTTCGATGCTGGCGGGGTATGAATTTCTAAGACACGTTGCGCCATTTTAAGGCAACAGCTCGATATTCCAAGCGACACTTTGTGCAATATTAAGAGGACACAGGATTAGCCAATTGGCGTAAGTAAAAGCGGTCGTGAGCATCGATCGACCATCGTGGCAGCCTCTGGGCAGAGCAATTTCGACGTGAAGGCAATTTCTGCGACGTGTTACTCGAGCGGACTGCGAAAAAGTTGTAGAAATCATTATCTCGTGGCAGGCGATAAAGGAAGCGATCTACAAGAACGCGCAGATAGAACTTCGGATAACGGACGTTTACGTGACTTACAACGATCTTACGAGCGTATCTGCCAGCCAGTACGGAAAAGAAAGAAGAAGAGTTTAATATCTTTCGTATTTAGCTTAAAGCACAATACGGGGAGAGCTCGAGCGCGTTATGCTTTGTATTTTTCTCAGTATTTTCTGCGCTTTTGTGCTCCTTTGTAAAAAAAACAAAATTACATTAGAAGTTATCGCACTTACCTTATTATTAGTTTCTCTCGATATCGGTAATTCGAGTTGCAATCTCTCGAGTTTCGTATAACTCGTAAAATATAGAATCACAGTTTTAGCATTATCACTCGCATCGAAACTCTTCCTTCCGTAAAAAATTAACTTATTTTTATCGTATTAGAATCCATGAATGGCTTTATGGTTTGAAATTTTATTCAGTTCGTACGGAACGTATTCTACTTGTTAACGGAAACTGTTTCACGTTGAAAATTTGTCTGGCCGTGTAGGAAGTGAAATTCAACACGTTGTCGAAGGAATGCCACGTGGTGTCGTGTTTCGAACGCAATCCTACTGTGATTTACTGTCGCACAGTTAAAATCGCGGCGACTGTCGAAACATTTCCTGCGTTTTGAGAGTCGCTGCTACAGATTGACAGGAGAAAATCACGAGAAGCCGTAAAAAAAAAAAAAAAAAAAAAAAAAAACAGAGAGAGAGATTCAGTAAGAATAACGCTTGTTCGACGAGATTAGCGTAGCATCGTAAAATCGGACGGTATGTATTTTTAATTACAGTAACCTAATTTGACTCCCAACGGGTATATCTTTAGTACGCGGTAGTTAATTATTTTTCAAACCAATAATTAAGATGAACCTCAACGCGGAAACGAACGATACGTCCTCGCCCGATAGATCCGTGAAATATGAAGATCGGAATGGAGTTCGTTTCCGCCATTTTCATTCTACCCCGACGACGATGGAAACCATCGAGCTTTAATACACTCGAAATGCCTCCCCTCCTCCCTCCTTTCTAAATTTATCTTCTCAATGTGCGGCCCGCCATCCGGGGCTCGCTCGCGAAAACGGCGTCAGCCTCCAGCGCGCGCGACCCGCAAACCCCTTTGGTCGCACTAAATCACATGAGAGAAACAGGCGGAGAGGCGAAAATGTGTCTTTCGACTTCGATGGGAGTCGCGCGAAAGCCCCGCGGATTCGGGAAGAGACCGATGTGTGTGCCGCAACGTCAACGCGTTGCGCCCCAAGGAGGTGCCTTCGGCGAGGGAGGATGGGGAGGGGACGGGGGGAGGGAGGGTGCGGCAATTAAGTCCCGCGAGGGGAAAGAAAAGACGTGCACTCTCGAAGTCCCGGAGTTGACTTCGACCGCGGTGTATTGCGCTAATAAGGAAGCGCGACGTGATGTATGCTCGGCACGGCACTCCGGACAGATTTACGGTCCGGCGGACAAAAGGATCGGGACGGGGGGTGGGGGGGGGAGGAGGGGGGCAAGACGCGTGAGGAGCAAGAAGAGGAGTACAGCCCTCGACGGGTAAACTCGCTGGTAGCTCCCGTTACTCCGCGCGACGAGACAAAGGAGAGTCGCGCTCCATGCCAGATGTCGACGTGACTGTCAACGTTTCTCCCGGTCGTCGTGCAATCGACGTAATCTACATACGTGTCTTCTCCAAAGTGAGAAAAGATGTTTCGTCACTCCCGCGACTTTGCGCTTGAGCTTACATTACGCGAGAGACGGGCGCGCAAAAAGGTGCTCGAGCAGACGAGCAATGTTTTCTCCGTCTTTTAAATTTATTTTCGCGTCGTCTTTAAAAAAAAAAAAAAGAAAAGAAAAAGAAAAGAGAAAACATGTGAATCAGTGGTATGTACGCGGTTTCTCGTATCGCCTCTCCAGACGTTACCGACGATGAAAAAAGTCATGCATCTTACAAAGATAAATTCAAAATAAAAGTGCATAAAATATATCGTCCCGATGAAAGTAAATAGTTTTTAACCGCATGGTATGAGGAATCGAGAGGGAAAGGAGGGGGGGAGGGGGAAGGGAAATACCGTGGAGTAATTACTTTGTGCATTTGGCCTTATTTACACAGAGATTGCCTCGACGAAAATCGTACCCGCGTTGAAAATTTCGAGCGCGCGCGTCCGCCGCGGCAAAGTTACTCGAAATTCTCACAGTCATTTCTCGCACCGATGGAAACCGCCATCGAGCGGGGGCAGGGACCACGATGAATTTTCCGCTAGGAATATTATTCCCGCCTGCAGGCGGACCGGTGCAACGGCGCGATAGCGACGAGAAGCGCAAACACAATGAGCGATCGACGACGAGGAATTCGCGGGGATTTTCGAATACTTACGAATATCCGGAGTTCTCATCGTCCGCGTGAAAGTACGGCGGAACGTGTTTGAATAAACGACGGAAAGTATAGTAAAAAGCCAAGGAAAACAAATTAGCATTATCGGCCGCGATCGGGATGAGGAATTACACGGTTTAGGCAAGGGGGAACAACCTTTGCCTACGGTGCTCACGCCACGTCTAGAAAATTATCGCCGCCGAATCGGTCACACAAAATAGCAATCGCGTTGCGGAGTTTGCTCATTGCATTAATTGCATTAAATTATTATTGGACATTTTGGGCGGAAAGGCGGAGGGGCGTGTAAACCGCAAACCAAAAATATGTACACTAATTCGGTAATGCTCGGTTATTAGATAATAATTCCCAACAGTAATATGCAGTAATACAAATTAACAGGGCGATTATAGTTTTCAAGCAATTTCTATGACACAGATAGTTTGTCATACATTTGAATATTATTCGATATCGATCTTTGCGTTATTTACAAAATTGATAACGTCACAAATATGAAATTTCAAAATGATCAACGCTGGTAATTCAATCGTCCCAGAAAGTTTTTTATTTTCGATAATGGTTTCCTGTCGTCGCGTTCTGTCATCTCGATTCTGAAAATATCGAAAATTCCATTGTCAATATTTCGGTCGAGAGATTCGCCCCGTAAAGGTCCCTTATGTAACATCGTAAATTCTCTCTGTAAACCTCATTAACGCGCGACGGTTTCGTCGGAACTGATACACTCGCGATAAATCGCGGCGAGTCTGGCAACAACGAGCGTAATCGCGAAGCGAGGAAAGTCGAGCGGTCGTGCGATCTCGATCAGCGATTACGCCGGTTTAAGCTCGTTTACGTACGCAGGGGGCGATAAGCGATTGCCCGGGCGGGCACGGCAATTTTTTCGCATTAATATGAACGTTAATGAATGCACGCGATATATACTTTTTTTTATCCAAGACGTCGCCTCGCATGCGGCACGCGACGTATTAGCGTCGTTGCCTCCGTATATGCGCGTCTGTGTATGCACAGCGATCCGCTCCAGATTAATACCACTCGTCTCTGTTTCTGAATCTTTACATTTCGGCGGTTTACATACGGTCCCCCTAATAAATCAAATCGCCATGGTGTTTGTAGCCGCAGCCAATACGGAGTAATAGTAAACGATTAGGATTAATCTCACGCGAACTGTCCTCCTTAACGTATACGCTGTGTGTGTGTGTGTGTGTGTGTGTGTTTTGTGTTGTGTTGTGTATTCATATGTATTTATATTATACGAAAAGTTTAATTTTCAAATGGGATTTTTTGCTCCTTCTCTCTCGAAATATTATGAGACGGCGGAAATAAAATTTAGTATAAAAGTTTTAATTTTCTCCATCATAAGAGTACAGGAAGACTGGGACATAAAATAATTGGATTTTAAATCGGGCTTCTTTCGTAAACTTTCCATGTGTATTTTGGAACGGGAAAACTAACTTATACCAATATTCCCCTCCCCCTCCCCTCTCCCGCTACAACCGACCGACCTACATAATGTACATATTTTACTCGATATAACATGTTTATCAGAAATATGTTTTTCTGTGCGCGCACGCCGGACAAGTAATGCTTTATATAAATATATAGAATTATTTTGATACGAATATATGAACGCGAGTGTATATTCTTTTCAGTTAAACAATAATAAAATGACTAACTGTCCCGCCGATCGCCGCCTCGAATGCAGTGCGTGATGCACGATGCAGGATGCCATGTCGCAACATCCTGCGACGTTAATCGTCGCGAAACGTGCCAATCGGCCTCTAATGCGAGGCCAAAGAGTCGCGAAACGAGCACGAACGAACAACGCTGGTAAATACCTCGAGAGGTATTACTCATCGATATTATCGACGCCGTGCCGCTGGCGAGAAATCGTCATTTGTTCTTGTAATGCCAGTGTTTCTCAAATCATCCTCGCCTGTGTGTGTGTGTGTGTGTGTGTGTGTGTGTGTGTGTGTGTGTGTGTTTGCGTGCGTTACCTGGAATTCTGAAAACATCTCGCCATGCAAAATAAACACGGTTTTACTTATTAATCAACACGCGTGATATCGTATCACATGGTATTTTACCAAAATGCCTGCTTCAACGAGACGAGAGAGCTTAAGGCAATATCCGTTATTAATTATTTCTGCATTGAAACGCAACGGAGCAGGAAATACTAAATTTATTTTAATTGCACCAGTGGTCGATCGCTCGACAATGCTTTTCTTCGTCGTGAGCTTCCGCTTAAAAACACCGATACGAAAGCGATACACAATTGAACAAGAGGATCGCTAGGCGGAACAAAGAAAGTGGAATATCGAAATTCTCGCTGCAGTTTCGCAGACTCTCTCGCGCTATCCGCCTGTTATGTCTCGCCGCAATGTGATCGTGCCTTTAGGTGTTCCTCACGCGGAAAATATATAAGGAATTTCCTTCGTGCGACTGTCGTTCTCTCTTGTAAGGTAAACTTTTCGCCTCGGTAATGCCGCAGCGTCTCTACGGTTTCTCGACGCGCGGCGCCTCTTCGGCAAGCGACTCGCACATATTCATCCCACTTCACTGAGGCGTGTCCCACTAATGGATTTTAGTTATTTAGAAAACTCAGTTTATAAAACCGGGGTTTGTACATCGGTACTGCTTGTTTGCGCGAACGACCGCAACGAGGAGCGGAAAACTTTACGTGACCAGTGTCGATATACGATCGCTCTTCGATGTAATGCAGGGGCTCTTCAAACGTGTTGCCATCGCAATATTAACGAATATCCTCTCTCTCATCCGTTTCTCTATTCATTACCTAAATTTCTTTCGAAATTAATAAACAGAGTGCGGAATTTCACTGCATTAAATGGCAGTATAAATAGAATTGTTTTCGAGATGCGATTGCACACAACAATCAGATGACATGATCGTAAATTCGTATTCTCTTTCCATAATTGTTATTTTCTGTCCATAATACGATGCTCGCATGAATAAATGTTAATTTAAATTATTGTTTATTTTATGCTTACAAAATGAATGTAAAATAATTATAAGAACGTAAAGTATTCATGTCGCTAAAATATTCAAGTGAGGATACGTATTATGATGTTACGCGATATGGAGTGATATGATATGATAGTGCAGTATGAAATTAAAACTACATTGTGTTACATGCATTACACGTTGCAAAGTATATGAAGCGAACGACTATTTAATGGTTAGAAGATTTAATGGGGCTTTAAAATATATCGCGTGACCTTAATTTATAACATTCAACGGACTTAAAGTTGAATTTCGTTCGCTAAAAATGCATTTCATGATTTCGCGATCGTTCAAATTGATCATTAACCGGTCTAGCGGTCACAAAAAATGCATAAAATGATTTCACCAGACCAATTAATTCTTTTACTGGATAGCATTAAATTAGTTTTCTGTTAAAATAACAGAAAATTTGCTCGAGAAAGTTGTCTGTTTAAAGTCATCGGTTTATCACTTATTCAAATAAAAATTCACTCGCGGGAAATGTCGCATAAAAAAACACTCTTTAAATTCTTTCTAAAAAAAAAAAAAAAAAATCAATGATATTTTCGGAAGCTAAAATCAATCCCCGTGCCCTTTTGACACAGTACGTTCTGTTTTTGCGACACCGTGTACGTGTCCACGCCCAACTGCGCCTGTGGGCACGACATAACAAAGCGAAACGCGTTAATGTCTGCGGCGCGGCAATAACAATACGTCGCCGCGCACGCGGCCAGCAGCCGAACCTTATTTCATCGCGTCGAATATCGTCGCCGTAGGCATTCCTGCACCGCGTGCGGCCACGTGATATTGGCTCTCATACGTCCGGGCAATATGACGATGAGAATCGCACTCATAACGCATGCGAAAAACTTGTGCACACCCCCCTCCCCCTTCAACGCGGGAAAGGAGCACGTCAAACGCGACCGAATGCTTCCCTCTCTCTCCCTCGGTCCTCGACTTTAAACGCGATCGTATACCAGCTCATCGGCTTTCGGGATCGACAGACCATCGGCCAGATGGTGCTATAAAGCAAGGCGTATAGAGTGTCCATAGAGCAAGTCGCCCTTTTGCTTTTTATCAATCACACATGCTATAAGCTATTTCGAGAACGTGAATTAATGACTTTTTTTAGAAATATTTTATGTGGATTGAAAAAGAGAGGGGGGAGAGAGAGAGAGAGAGAGAGAGAGAGAGAGAGAGAGAGAGGGAGGGAAGGAGAAAAGTTTTATAAATAATTAATCGGAGGAAAACAGATTTTTTTAATTTAAATATTAAAGGATTTTACCGTATATTTTACTTGGTCGTGTATTCGGTTCTCTCATTTAATTTGATGCTGAAAAAAATTCGCGATTGCGACACGGAGAGAAAGAGAGAGAGAGAGAGAGAGAGAGAGAGAGAGAGAAGGAGGGGAGGGGGGGAAGTTTGGTTTAATATCTAATTTTTTTAAGTACCTCTAGTCCACTCTCATACCGGAGGAACGCGAGATGGTTTTTAGTGCGCTCCGTATGACAAAGGCCGCTTTTTCCCGCGAGAGAAGTAACGCAACCTACTCAATACTGCAGTGTACGACCTTTTGCGATATCTTCTCGCGCGAAACACACGGTGAAAGTTGGGAAAACTGCCTCGCCTCCGGAGTTACGGGCCGTTCTCTCTCGTCGGAGACCGGCCAACGTATCGGAGTACGCGCGCGATGTGCGAAACGATTCGAAAACGGGTCGGTTATATTCTTTTCCTTTTTTCTCCTCTTTTTTTTTTTTTCGCATCGCAGCAGTCTCCCGGGCCCTCAGGCGCGGACGAAATAATGTTCCGTACGTGCGTGCGCGTTTACCTCCGACAAATGCGCCCCAGCCCGACATCCATTCCGTTTCCTGCCTTCCTTCCGTCCGGTAATATAAAGAATTAATTCCACGACCGTTCCTCCGTTTCGCGAGGTATAGAAACGGCCGCGGGCCGGCCGTATCGGTGCGGACTCACTGCAGTGAAAAAAATATTTGGCGCGCGAGATCGGCATAGAAGCCGTAGAGAGCCGACGTCGGTAGAGAGGTTGCAGTAATGCGAAAGTGGACAGAATATCGAAAATCCACACTGAATAATATCAAAGTCCGCGTAATGATAGTCCCTCGATGTTTCTACCGCGGAATTTCTTAATCAGTAATAATCGCCGATTATCGTTCCTCCTAATCCTCCTGATCGCGTGAAATCGTTCGTCTTCCCCCCGTATCACAAATCTATCAGGTGAATCAGAGAAACCGAGGAGCTATTAATTTGAACTGTTACAACAGAAGAAACAAAAATATCGTTCGTTGTGTAATTTTCATCTTTATGTTCGCCATTAAAAATCACTCTAAGGAAATTATCTTCGAATTAAATTCCATTTAAAGTGAAATCTACCTGCGCGCGGGCACCGTTTCCTTTTCTCCCCGGGGGATTGGAAATAAAGACAGATAAAGCCTAATAAAGGGACGATATTTCGTATAATCGCTGCATGCGGAGTAAATAATTTTTGATCTGGGCGCCACCCCGAATATAATTCAGGGTTACTTCCGCGACGACAAGAAATAAGAGGTCGTTTACAAAAGCCATTAATCGCTTATGTTTCGCGGGCGCGAAGAAGGGAGGCCACCCTACGCGGGCACTCCCGTGTGCCATTAACACTGAGACGCTCGTAATCTTCTTTTCGTAATGCAACAACAGAAAGGTGGCGGCGCTCTCGCACCTGCGTTGCAGGACGCCGCCGGGCGTTAAAGAAATGCGCGCTGCAGAAAGCGTCGTCGAAATTTATCGAGTGGACAGACAGCTTAGAAGCTCGGCGGGGAAAAGCGGCGGCAATAAGAGCAGGAAATTTATTAGGGCTGCCGCAAAGAAGCCGATCGATTACTCGGTGCCACGTTTGCTTTAAATAAACGGTTGTCGCCCGTAAACGTCCACCGATCTTCTTGTAACTGTCTTCCAAATACCTCTTTTTCACACATTTTTTTTTTCTTAATTAACTAGCATAATACTCAGGAAGACATTTATCTGATAAATTCTTCTCCCCCCCCCCTCCTCTTTCTCTCTCTTTCTCTGATGCTATTTTTAAACCTTAGATGTTACTCCGAAGACACTTGTGTAAACTAGCCTGCGTGACCGGCACGATTAAATCTATCGTATTTCAGACGAAACGCAGGTAAACGTACTCAAAACGCAACGCTTCTCTCCCTTTCTCCCACCCTTCAGTTAAATGTATCACCGGTGTTAAGAAGGAGCATCGCGTTTTCCAATCCCGGCTACCACCCTCCAGCCGATTAGTAGTTAATTACTTTCCGATAATTCCGCGGCGCGCGATAACGTTTGGCCCGAATCGCGAATCTTCGTGGGAAACGGCAGTTCTCGAATGGAGGGGGGGGGGGGGGGAGGAGGGAACGACAATTAGAAAACGCGGGCGTCGTTAACGCGGCGGCGGCGCCGCTCCGATGCGACCCTCCGCGAGCTCTCGGAGCCGATCCGAGAATGCCGCCACTCCTCCTGATCTTTGTTGTCGGCTACAACGCGCGCAACAGCGTAATCGGCCGTAACTACACCGCGCTTCGATGCAACGCCCCGCTACCTAATTACACCTCCTCCTCCCGCCCCTCTCCACTCCCCCTAATTAAAACCCTGTGTGCGCCCACGCGAATTGTGCCCGGCCGTGGCAAAAGGGGAATTTTAGTTCGATCGTTTGCGAATTCGACCAAGGCACTTTGACGCGAACGCGAATCGCAGTCTTGGCCCGCGGCCGTTACACTCCGCTTGCGATTTATCGCGGGAAAAAATTTATCGCGCGAGTGGGGCACACACAACCACACGCGTAACCTTGCGCGTATGCAAATTTTCCGCCCCGCTTCTCCCCTCCTCTCCTCTCCTGCCCGCTCGTTACAACATCGTTGCGAGCCAACGCGCACGACGCAGGCGAGAGCCGAGCGATTAAAGCGGAAACCGGACGGCTGTTTAGGTTGCCGCGCGGTTTGACATGCCACAAAGGACCGATCTGTGTAACAGCATCTTACACCGGTGCATCTGCATTTCTGGCACCCATGAGCCTTGTATTCGAGCGAGCAAACTTCCCCCTCCCTCTCCATTCCTCAGATGACATTTAATCATTCCTAAGTCTTTAAACATAACTCAAAGATTAACGTTTCTCTCAGTACATTTTTCAATTTTTCGATAATGTCGTCAATTACTGAAAATCTATATTTAATATTGCAGAGTAGCCTACATATTGCGGTTTTGATATATATATATATATATATATATATATATATTTAAGCGCGAATAAAATGAAACTGACTGAGAAAGCAGCTTAGAACTCCCAAAAGAGGAGAGATGCAGGTCCGAGAGTTAAGAATATCGATGCAATATTAACACGCGATTTTGCGCCGCGACGATCGATGAAGATACAAGTCGAGGATTTATCAACGAGGACATTTAATTTTGTCAAAAGTGCGCGGCTTTTTGATTCGCGAGGGATGAGCTCCGAAAAGAAGTGAGGATGAAAAACTGCGCAAACAGTTCGGAACTTTCGACATAAAATTTCTTTAATGACGCAGTCGTCGGTACGACACCGTTTAAATTTTTCATCTACGTTGTTGAAGATGAATTATTCTCAGTCGCGTGATTCTTAACAGAGACTGCTCGTGGTCATGCTGACGTTGCTTGGTAGCGCGTTTCCGAGGCAGTCTTCCATGAAACTACTCGCTGCTGAAGATCGGCAGCGTGACCGCATACCCGCGACTCGTTCTCGGAGATTATGAATTTTTCCATTTTTAACAATACGGCCGAGATATTTAAGAATTCGCCATGCGGTCGACGGAAATCTTTCTTTGATCGTCAATTCGGCTGGAATGAGGTTGCTACGGGCGATCTGAAATATCTTTTCAGAGTCGCCTGCAGCGAGCACATTTTCAGAAACGTCGATCTCGCACCGATCTTACAATCTGAGCGTTTATATCTCGACGTCGTGTAGGAAGGTAAGGAGCAGGAAAAACTCGGCAAAAAGCGTCCTTTTGTGTTCCTGATGATATTTCTGTCGCGACGTTACGTTTCCTAATCGATCCACAGCCGATGTGGTTATAGCGCAGATTTTTTCCATACACTGTCGCTTTAGTTAACGATCGGGAGATATACGGTAGGTCTGTGCTACTTCCTACTCCCTTTACTCATGATTTTTATATCTTAGTCTCTTTCGCGTAATCTATAGAGTCACCATTTTACCTTTTGTCTCCATCGATTGCAAGAACAAAGTTCGTGTTACGTTTCGTTTCAACGAAGACGATGAAATTCTCGATGAATTCTCTATTTTCCACATCGCTTTCCGCAGAAAGAGTAATACCGTCGACTTATAGCTTATAGCTTTAAACCCCCTAATCATCTTTCCTCCACCCACATGTCCTTATTCGAGCTCTTTAATGCGGCCTTCGTAACATTCCCGTCACCGTACCGGGCGACGAGGCGGAAGCCAAAGCAAAGAGTTCTCGAGATCAATCTAGGAAAACAAAAACGATAACGTTTTTCGCCTTAAGCAACCCGAGAGAGAAGATCGAGGGGGTGCAGCATCTCGAGGATGCAACAAAGCATCGAGGATGCCTCGGCGAACGCCGTCTCTCGATGCACCGCGGACGTGGCATCGGAGTTGTACAATCCCGCAGCCCACGCAATCCATACGAATCCGGTTTCATTCCTCGGCACACCACCTCTCATCCCGCGGACGTGTTGCGCCGCGCGCCGCAGAATCATCAATTTATCCGATATTTATATGGAAAGCGGCGCCGCGCGCGACCGACCGACCGACTCGCCCGCGAATCCGCGACGCCTCTGAATCGTTCATTAATTAACTGCCACCCCGTGGCGTGCGTTTCGACGGAATTAGTTTTTAATCATAGCGTTCGTTACAAGACTTCCCCCCGTTCGCGCGCAACGGATACTCACCGGTGCAGAGCAGCAATAGGTTCATTATCGCGATCCGCGTGCGGTGGCTGATCCTCGGCTTTCTATCCATGGCTACCTGAAGAGGAGGCGGAGTTTACCGAGTAACTTCACACGCGGGGGGGAGGGGGGGGTAGTTTAGTAATTTCACACTTGTGTTTTTCTTCCTCGCGCGCACTTATCCCGGACTCTCGGTCGTCGTTCGTTCGCACGTTCGTCGAGATTCCCCGTCGTACTTTGAACAGCACAATAAGATCAAATCCCAATGGTAACGATGACCTAACACACCTTGTCAATAATGTATCACGAATGTAGATATATATATATATATATATATATATATATATATTTTTTTGTTTTCCTTTATCACGCGACTTACTGCACCATTTCCTCCTCCTCACAGGCCAGTGACACCACACGCACACACATACGAATGACGTCGTACACTGCGAGAATGTCGCACCGGCGACGGCGACGGCGACGGCGACGGCGACGGCGGGAGCGAACACGAACGCGCACGCCGCACCATTTCTTCACACACGTCGAGTCCTCCGCTTTTCCTTTCCGCCCGTCGGGTCGTCGGTCGCTACCGTCCGGAACTGTCTGTCGTCCGCGAGCGGGTACACGCGGGTGACACGACCGGCGGCCTTACGCCAGCGTTAACGCTGCGGCCCGACGATGCATCAGGCGAAAGACACGGCGACGCGCTGCTCCTCGCGGCCGATTCACGCGCGATCATCGCTCAACTGCGCGCACGGGGGTGAGACTCCATTCCCGCACGGGGCGGTGGATGTGTGTCCGTGTGTGTGTCGTTTATGCGATACGCCGTATACGTGTTTGCGTGGACCGCGTGCACCTGACGGTATTAATGGCTTCCTGCGGTCGGAGATTTAAATCGGGATCTCTCCTCCTCCTCCTCCTCCTTCTCCTTCACCTCCTCTTCCTCTTCGTCCCTCGCCCGAGATGGATCCTCGTTTCTCCGTCGAAACGCGAAACTATTTTTTTCCCTCCTTTATTTTTCCCTTTCGCGCCGCGGACTCGCCGTCCGACAGTTATGAAACGAGATCGGCCGAGTTTCGTTTTCTCTTCGACGAGAGAAAACCCCGTAGATCGGACTGGCGCGAGGCTAGAAATTGAGAAACGTCACGCGTCCGTCGACACCACCAGTGCGTCCCTCGACAGTCGCACGGCAACTGAGCCTGTAGTCTCATCGCGCCTTTTGCTATCCCCACCTCGAGATTTTCGTTCCCCCCCCCTCTACGAATCACTCGAGCCGCCACGCATAGTGTGCCGCGTCGTACTACAACCGTCCGTGGCGGCGGTCGAGTGCAACGGCGGCGGCGAAGGCGGTGGTGGTAACCGGCCAGAGCCGGATGCACGGCTGCAGGTGCAAGAGGCGCTAACTCGAGGCTCGTGAAGAGAGGACTCACTTTACCGCAGGGTTCCTCAATTTGATGGTGAATTTCGACTGAATCGTGATTCCCCTCCCTCCCCCCTTGCCCCCTTGCTCCCGACGTCTTCGCACGCGGAGGAAGCGGAAATTAGAGAAGCGGACGGACGTTACGAGCGACGTGCGCGCGCAACGTTTCTTTGTAAAACTATTTGTCATTATTTAATATTTTGTAACGTTTTACTCTCGTTACAGCGTAAAGTGGCTTTAAATAAGGGTCTCAAGGGAAATGCGGTCCCTGCTGCGCATATATGGTCCCTCTTGAGATATGCGCCGGCGAGTGAGGTACTTGGATGACACTAGGAACTACTTCAACTCGCTGGTAATAGTGCATTCTGGCTATCTAAAGAAAGAAAGAGAGAGAGAGAGGGAGACGGAGAGAGTGAGGGAGTGCATTACGTTTTACCCTCTCGAAACGACGCTGAAATTTAATGAAGGCAGTAAATTTTTGTGAGGTCCTTACGACCGGTTACGTTTCACGAGACGAAACACGTTTCTCAAGAGGTCGAATAATATCGAGAGATTGTAAAATTACACAGCGCTGTCATATCATGGAAAAGCTGTGATTAGACATCAGCATTAGTATACAACTAATTAATTAAATTTAATAATTTCCCCTTACAGAACGTTGCATCCCGTTATACTATAAATTTATAATGCCTATCAATAGGAACATTAATATTATTATAATTTAATTTCACTCAATCCAGAATCAGTGCATACATCAATATTGCGAGCAATGCGATTCTGCTACACGCAAAATGACTAAATTGACACTATTATATTCAAGTGTGGCAGAGTTTTAATAAAGACGTCGCGGATTAAAAATATCGTTTGCTATAAGCACCGTAAAAAATTACACGATGAATGAAATACGTAACACGCTAGCAATAATGACGTCTACATTTGAACATGCTAATTTTGGTAGAAAGCAATTTTGTTAAAATTTACATAATTCTCTAATTTAAGTCTGCTAATCGGCACCCATATGGCAGCGTCGGGACTGAACGAGTTTAATTATTTTAATTACTTAATAGACGCTTTGTCTAATTTTAATATGTACATGTATAGGAATTGAGCGACAAGAATAATAGACTTATTTTTCGTCTGTACTTATTATATGACCTTTCCAAAATATTCTTGTCCACTTTGTCGATATTCACTGATACCTACCTTTTATCTTTCTCATTTCCCATTATTCCATTACATCCCCTCCATATAACCAATATATTATTAGAATTATCCGATAATACTATTATAATTGCATTACATTAATGCTATTACATAATTAAATTAGTATTCATGTTTCTATGTTCATGTTGTAATATTTTGTGTTACACAAGAGATGTTCTCTAAGAGGAAATTTCTAAAAGAAGAGATACGTAATTAACGTGATTTTAATTAATTTACATTACTGTTTATTGCAGGCGTTCTCTTCTCTCATTTTTCTGACACACAGCAACGCAATCTCACTCACCCGGCAACATTTTATCAAAACCGTGCAAAACATTTGATTTATCATCTACGGGATTTGATACGTAAGTCCTGAATAAACCATTCATTCGCTTTCCTATTCGTTTCCTCTTCTCTTGCACACGTAAAATTCATTCGGAGCAAGATTCATCTCGTGCCCTGGGCATGAATGTAGCACGAGCCAACCCTGTCGACGACGACGGCGGTTAAATGGTGGGGAGATCTATGCGGCGGGACGGAAGGGACAGAAGGATGTCGGTGAACGTTGGGCCCCCATCTCTCGCGCGGGGTCGAGGGCGCAGGAGCGAAAAGGGGGGGGGGGGGTAGGGGCGGCGGGGATGAAGGCAGAGGTGCACGACGGCAGTTTGCCCCCACCGATCCCTACGGCAGGTGGTTCTTTCTTCCGCGGGCTCCACTCGAGGGACCACCAAGCATTTTCGGGCCGACTGCCTGTACCATCACGCAGAAACGGCGCGAACCTGCTGCGAGCGCATACGGCGCGGCTGCACCCCGATTGGAGGGCGCGTCGGGTTTTTAATGGATCGCGCCCGTAATAACACAGCGGACGATACATTGCTCCGACGTTCCGATAAGCTCACGCTCGGTTCCGTCGTTTGCAAATTCGCAACTTTCAGAAATCCGCCGTCCAATCCGCGACGCGAACACAGAGATTGCACAACGCTTTTTAAATAAGAAATTTACCTCTCGCGCCACTTTCACGTCGTCCGATCTGTGCGTTTTCTCTGATCGCCGATAATTCTCGCTCGCTTTTCGGCGAAGGAATGCCTTTTTTTTTTGTTTTTTTTTTTTTTTACACGTAACATATTTTGATATCCGCAAAATATCGAGTGCTGATTTTAAAATATGCATCGATACGCGACGATACTTCAATACCGCTAGCGTTGTTAGCATTTTTGCGTGTTCAGTCGCAATTCCGGTGCGATAGGTGTATCGCGAAACTCGAAAGAGTTTTATAAATGTAGCCAACTCGTTTGTCGATTCTATGCATTAATCTCCCGCTTTTTTCTCCCCTCCTCGCCCTCCCTCCCTTTTAAATAAAAGCGTCTCTTTATGGAAGACTCCACTGGTATGATTTGCATAGATTCGCAATTCGGAGGAAAGATAGCGCCAACACCGACGTGGGGGTTGGGGGGGCCAACCAAATGGATTCTTCGTACGTACACACATACATGCCTATACGTACACACCACGCATATATATATATATATATATATATGTATCATGTTTGTATTGCAGCTTATTTCGTTGTCGATTGTAGCCGCGGAATTCGGACGTGCGCGATAGCATAAATTAGCGTTTGATGCACTGGGGTCTCGCCGTTGGTAAATGATAAACCGTCGCGGAGATTAAAACTGTATTTTGCATTGGCGCTGTGCGGCTCATCATAGAATGTCGATCACGTTGGCCCAGTTGCAGTAGTCGCGATCATGTAAATTGAACTTCGATCCGATAAATTTCGGACGTGTCGAAACAATCTTAATGGGCGAATAATGACGGGGATGGCGGCGATAAAAATGCCGCTTCATCGCGCCGCAGAAAACAATGTAAATATGAAACAATGCACTTTCGTGCGCGCGCGCGCGCGCGCGCGTGACGACGATGGATAGATCGACGCGCAGATTTCACCGCGTGCTATCAAACGTTTCAAATACTGGCCCCCGACTACCGCGCAGCTACATGACATGACAATCCCATTTTACGTTGCGCCACGTCCTGGAGGAATGCACCCGTGGAATGCGGAGGACGCGTTTATTACGTAACGCCGTTTATTAGGTTTGTATTCGAGAGCGCGCGCGTGATCGTCGTCGCCTGTTCGGTCGATCACCGCCAGTAAAGTTCCGCGGGTAAAGTTTAATCTTTTCGGCTTACAAACGAATTGTTATTTATCCTCGGCGAACAAAGGACGTGTAATTTGGTCCCGAGAGGAAGGCCGAAACAACGGCTGCTATTCTCCACGCCCGTAGAAATTGGAATTTTGTCGAAAACACGAGCGTTAACGCCCCCGTAGAATCCCTTCAGGATGCTCACCTGCCTTTCGCCTACCTGACAGCCCATCCGAATCTTCAGACGTTGCCTCAACTTTCCCTTTATCTCGTGAAACACTGTCGAATCGAAAATGATGGAAAGGGTTCGAGGGCTAACAGCTTGCGTCTCCACATGAGGGTACGTTGGACGAAGCATCGCAATCATGTTCACACCGACATGCATCGGCATGCGCTGTCCACAAACATGTGCAAAGTATCACCCGATGCTGGCGGACGTGTATGCGCGCACGTGTGATGTGTGTGTGTGTGTGTTGCATGTGTGTGTGTGTTGCATGTGTGTGTGTGTTGCATGTGCGTGTGCTGATAATATTATCGCCAACAAATATTTGCTTCCTATCGCAGGATCGATAAACATCAAAGAAAAGTTGCCGAAAAATCGGAAACCCGAACTGCGTACAATACGAGAGGAACTTTTGTATTTTTATTACTTTTCTTCTCCGTTTCTTTAAACGATTCGAGGCACCTTATACGCCGGACTGAAAACAATGTCAAAGCCAGTACTCGCGGAACTTTATTTCCACCTTCTGTTATCGTGAGCTCCGTCCACTTCGTAAATCGCATTATCAACCTTTTAATTTCGCCAGTCTCGCTTTTTAATATACAATGCTATATAATAGCGGATTTCCGCAAAACGCGGCGGCGTCAAGAAACTTGACGTTTCGTTACTAATGGAGTAAATCCAGTACGACAACGTGGGATATTCTTGGCAACGAAATTTATCTCCGAAACGTTGCCAGCAATTATGTCAACTACGTTGCGCCACCGCGGACGCTGCTTGAGAGACTTTCATATTTTTATTTACAGCTTCGTTTATACTCCCGACAGTCGCACTTCAAGGGGAAGCGTCATTTTCAACGAAAGCCGGATGAAATGGAACGGCCACGGCGGCGGCAGCGGCGGCAGTCCTGCGGCGGCTTTGCATAAGTTCGGAAGAGTAATTAATCAATTCCGCGTAGATAATTAACCAATCGGTTTCGGCAAATAAATTCGATCAGCAATGATAAAATATGCATCCTAGTCTTTCATGAGAACAGTATATTGTTTCGATCAATTAACTAACAAATCGAATTCGATATCCGTGTCACTCGATATCAAATTCGATATTGCCCGATGGTTTTTTTTTTAAACCAAACTGACAAAGTGGATTTTCATAATGTAAGTCCTCAATCCTATGTCCATTAGCGGATTTCCGTATAACGCTAGCACGTTCATTATAAAATTCCAATAATTAAAATTTTTAATTCTTTACTATCTCGCGTAATTAAAAATAATATTCTTATACGCAAATAGTTTCTAATTATCAATAATTAACATCTCACATGTAACGTAACCATATTGTTAATTGGTAGAAAACGATTTTTTCCGAAATCAATGCGTGAGATGTTACAAGATATTATTATATTATTCCAAATTAATAATAACATCGCCTTTCTCCTAGTGACGTCTGTGCGAGTTGGCGGAATGCGATATGATATCGTTTCGATTATAAAAAGATTTCAAACATTGTTTTAAATTTTTTTACATGCCGAGTCGTCTCGGCAGAGAATATCCGAGACTATATAGTCAGGCTAATGGAAAATGTATTGCGCGTGATGATCAGAAAAATGCGAAACGAACTTAACTAAGCGCATATCATTGCGAATCCTCGCGATCAGTCGTCCGATAATTAGCTTCGTACATAGAAAGTCAATCGCGGTCGATTATGCGCGCATCGACGCGTGACGGAGTGCGTGCGGGACAATCGTGCGTGCGTTCGTCCATTTGTTCGTTCGTTCGTTCGTTCCTCGCAACAATGGCGCCCCACCTCGATTTTCGATCTTCCGAGCGCGGCACGAGCGAGCTTGGTCTGATTCGAGGTAGCGAAGCGAGATCGAATCCGAGAGCTGATGGTGATGGCGTGGCAGAGAGGAGAGATCCGCGCTGGCGGTATGGCAGAACCCGGCCGAAACTCGCCGTTGCAATTCGCTCAAATTGAGCCGTCCAATTTGTTCGGATTGTCATGCTAAAGCGGGTCGGGAGCGAAAGAACGAACGAAGAGGAAAGGAAAGAACGGGCCGCGGTGCTCGCGCACCGTCCGCCCCATCCGTCGCAGTTTCCCACCATTGTTGTCGCGCTCGCACGGGTCAGATTTATGAGAGCGTAACACGCGCATATCCCGTATATCTCTCTCTTTCTCTGACCGTCGATCGACATACCCGCGGAGATAAGGCGGAATATGTAAGGCGGAAGTTGCGTGCCCGAATGTCCGACCGTCGTCGCATCTTGATAACCAGCCGCGCTGCGTTCCGTATATCCGAGGGAAAGAAACGATAAGGAAAATAGAAATAAAGAAAGTTGCACACGCATGCGCGCGTGCAACATCAAGTGCTTCTTATTAAGACTTTCATTCCGCGATAATTGCATGCGCATAATTTGCCTTGTTTGTAACTTATGCGATTCGCGATTCGAATGTCGATAGCCGGGCGTTACACAGTCTGGCCGTGGTTAGTCCAGCCGTGGTGCCTCGAACCGTACCGCGGCGGCTGTCCGCATCCGCTACATTGATCCGCTCTCCGCATCGGTCAATAATCGGCGATATATTGGAAAATGTTCGGGGAAAGTTGAAGCGCGGCGTTATCGCCACTTGAAGTTACGTTAATACCCGTCCCGTCGGTGAACGATTTCGATTTTCGCTCGGGAGCGGCTGACGCCGCTTCAATTTTTGTGCCCTGCCAAAGTGCCATCGCGCCATTACGTGTCATTTGCTTTCCGATGCTTCAGCCCCGATCTCGCCGATCTCGCCGGCGATTAAATACCGGCAGACGCGCGCGGCGTCCCCCGCGCATATTCGCGTGCCTAACTGCGTGCGTACATCCACATCACGTATTCCACCACTCGATCGCGGGACCGGTTGCAGACGCGACGCATCGCGAGGCATGCACCTCGTAATACCCGGACGCAGTTTTAAGCCCATTTGCAACACCACAGGGGATTAATATATTTCGTTGTCGCGCGTGAAATACGTCGACGACAGAGTTCTCCGTAGTATTGCCTCTAAAACGCTCGCACGTTCGATCTACGGTATTGGCTTTGGAGCCGCGGCACCATCGGTGTACTTGTAGTTCGATTCGAAATCCCCCCCCCCCCCCGATGAAGCAGCTTGTCGTGGAAAAGGAGAGAAGCGCAATTCGCGCAATTTATTAATTGACAAATGAAATTTGTCGCGAAGAGACAAGAGTAAAGCGCAATTTACACTTTTCGAAAATAAATCTTACTTAGCTGTTTGAGATGTCGCAGTCGGTACGATTACGATATGATTGAACACGCTCTACGCGCGATTTGGCAAATCTTGGCGAATATATTTGTAAGACGGGAAAGGATTTAGAAGAGAATTTTGCGCGAAGCTTTGTAACTTTGCGCTTCGCTGGATCATCCCTTGAATATTTACGATTGTACGAAGATTCTGTCGGCGGGGACGTTATATCTCTCGATTCCGCGTGCGGAAGGAGGATTTGGGGGGGGATCGACTACGGTCGCACAATCGAGTCTTTATTTCTTCGCGACCGAGGTCGCCTTCGCGGTGACGATAGAACGATAACCGCGTCGCGCGCCCTGCTCTCAACCGAGTGCCAATGCAAACGGCAACACAAATACATCCCGGATTCAGTATTAGACTCGTTATTGTCGTCATCGTCAACGGTTCGTTACCCTGTCGAGTCCTTTTGACCCGGCGAACGCATCGCGCGATTCTGCTCCCCTCCCCTTCTTTCCCTCCCCCTTCCGCCCCCTCTTTCGTCCTCCTTCCCTGAAAGCCCGCGGAGATCGTCTCTCTATGTCTCGTATCTCCCCGTTGACTCATGGGCCCCCCCTCGTACCCGTTTGGCCGTAAACGCGCATTTACCGTTTTTCACCAGTTTATCCCACCATGCGATCGATAGATGCGTCCCGATACATCATCTTCCTGGAAATAAAATTCAGGAAATAAAATTGTCAATGTGTCACATTCGCGCTATTTTCGAGACTTCGCGAAACGTCGCGCGGGTTTGACAAGGCAGAAAGATTTGACGACTGTTATTAAGAATTTACAAAATTTTAATCTGCTATCCGCTAGTTTTTTAATAATACGCGAAGAGAAGGATGAATTATGTGAATGATGAATTATGCGGGCTTGTATGTGTATAGATGCGAAAAAGCTGGGGAGAAAATTCACCGCGACGATATTGCATAAACCGATACTATAAAAGTCCGTTGAGAATTATTGGTAAGAATATTGAAGTTATATCGAAGATTCGCTGCGGCGAAAGCTGAAGCTCAACTCGCGGGTAATCCATAGACTCGGGGCAAATTTATTTTGTTATTTATAATAAATTTCTAGATATCGCGCGGTCTTACCGCATTTATCGGGGTATAGATATTTTGATGATGGAGGATCTCCATGTAGGTTAACATATATTACATGCAAAGCGGGGCCGGCGTCGCCGCTGTACTCCCGAACGTTCAAAATTCCCATGAGTGAAAAGTTTCGGGCTAAAAGGATGCGTTCCGCTGGCCTTGAAGGAGGTTCTTGGCTTTTACATATGCCGAGCTGCAGCATGCGCGCCTTTTGAACTCGACCGGAAAAATTTCTCCTTAGAGAGCAACCAAATTCAAAAGGATCATCTACGTCATAGATATAACTGTTATTAAAATCAGTTTAAGCTCAAATTGCGGGAATGCACATTGCGTTTTCCCTTTTTGTAAACTTTAAATGCGCGGTTTGTCCGAGATGTTTTCTTATACGTCATAGTTTCCGCGTGATAAGCGCACAACTCTTCTCCCTTTTCCTCCTTCCTCCCTCCCTCTCTCTCTCTCTCTCTCTCTCTCTCTCTCTCTCTCTCTCTCTCTCTCTCTCTCTCGGGAAATGTTTTCAATGTAATTCTCGTTAACACTTCACAAACGTACGAAGTTTTATCGATATTGGAAAATCCACGAGCGTTTTGTTAGCATACTGCATGAGAGACGAGGGAAGGCTGTATCGTTGGAGGGAGCAGGCGTCTCGCTTATTTAGGACGCGTCATCCTAAGCGTGATCTGTAACTTTTCGCAGCTAGGATAGATGTTTCCGTCCGGAGGATCGATCGACGTTGACGTCAGCGACTTCATTATCGTCGTTCGGATGGAGATGGAGAAAGAGTGACGGGGACAAGAGGGACGGAGGAGAGGGGGGGGGAGGGGAGGAGGGGACGAGGGAGGAGGAGCACAGAGCGAATAAACGAGGCTAGGAACAAGAGCCACAGTTTTAATTACGGACCGCCGAAGTAGTCTCTCCTCCTGATCCGCGGAGTCATGGAAAGCGCGCGGAAAATGCGATTTAATTAAATGGTAACAATTCACGATCGGCGTATTAATGAAGCATCTGCCCGCGTTACTCCGGTTCCTATGCGATGGGGGCCGCGGAGGGCGGAGGGGGGCACCCTCCGATAGAAAGAGAGAGGAAGCATCGTTGGCATAGTTGCGGCGGCAACAATTGCGTTCCGATGCGCGTATTGGACGGGCAAATCCTGCGCCCCGGCTTTGAATTCGCAAATGCTGCTGCTGCTCTTCCTTTCGCAATCGCTCGCTCGCGTTCGCCGCGATTAACAATGACCTCTCGACGAATCGGCGGTTGAGCCTCGCGAATACTCAGTCGCTGATATACGAATAATTGTTATTCTAACAGCTAAAGATATTCGCCATCGATTCCAAAATATACACGCCAATTGGAGATATAAGGCTTTCCTTATATCCTTGATAGAAGGATTTCTATTCCAAATAGCTTATACAAATATAAATAATAGAAGATCGAAGTTAGTGTCCCTCTCGCTCAAAATATACTTGAAAACAAGTATTAATATGTTATAATGATGTGTCTGTAATAGGTAGACGTAATTAATCTTATATAATATGCGTTGAAAAAACACAAAGTGTGTGTGTGTGTGTGTGTGTGTGTGTGTGTGTGTTTGTGTGTGTGTGTTTGTGTGTGTGTGTGTGTGTAATTAAATGGAGATGTAAATTAAATAAGAAATTTATATACAATGCTGTAAAATATCGTGATTAAATTGATGTCGGCGACGATATGAGATAATTATCTTTTTTTCAATCACTTTTACACTTTTACACTTTAATTTTAATATTACTTTTCATTTTCATCTTGTTAGCACATTTCAGATAATTATTCATTATTATTCCTGGACAAAATTATATTAAGATAGAAGCGACTTAATAAGCGGAACAGTCAATCAGATATCATTAATACAGATATTTCTAAAATGATTAATTTAACATTTAATACTTAGTGTTTTCATTTACATTAATAGTGCACTAAACGAATTTTAAAACACTTATAATCAAAAATCAATTTATAATCAAATATATCAAAAATATAATAACAAGAATAATGATAGAAAATGAAAATATAATAAATTGCATGGGAAAGTTATTCTTCTGTTTCTATTGAACATCAAACGTAGGTAAAACACGGAAGTACATGAGATTTCACATGAAGGTTTTATTTATTCAAGACGCATTATTTCCGCGCGTTGTATTCATATTTCTTTTAATAAATTTTCCAATACGCAAAACGTAAAATTCTCATTTTTAAAATGCGACCTGCAGTAGGAATAATTAATTCTAATAAATTTTGTCCAACGACAAATCCAGATGTACGTTGACTTTATTAGACAAAATTCTCTCCAACACACGGGCTTCCGTATTACACACCCTAGACCGCTAATTAAACCCTACCTTATTCCAATGTTTCATGTACAAACTTGTGCATAAGTTACATGCATGCGTGGCAAACCTGCCAAAGGCTGTTTACACATAATAACGGTGCGTCTTGTAGAAGTCTCGCGAGAGAATGTTAATCCTGCACAAATCAAGGTTCGACGATTTTTTTTCCTCGATTTTTATTCACGCTCTAACACATCGCTCACACTTTGGCTGCTTATAGTTGTTAAACAACAGCTTTTAATAACCACTTTAACTTTTGCCTCTCTACTTCGCTTCAAGTAACTTTGGAAACTTTTTTGCTTGACAGAAAATAAATTTCGCAGTTAATAAGGAGGCACACGCATGGAAGAATTATCGCTGATAAATAGGATGTTATCTTTCATATTTTATAGGGTCTTGCCTTGTTAGGGTCTTTTTAACGTTTCTTAAAATGGTAGTGGATCTTTCATATTTATCTAAAATTCTCATCTTCCGTGATACGAGCGCGACACGATAAACGCGCTGACCTTCTGTTAACTCGTATGGCATACTTGTATCGAGTGCGTCTTGCCTGAACAACGTAACGGTATACACCTGAACCCGTATCCCTTACGCATCGTCGTACACGCCGATATTTCGTAACACGTGTAGAGAAAGAAACATCCGGCGAGAGATCGGGGACGTCGAGTCATCGAAAACTTCTTGACTTTAAATCGAAAGCCCGATGGCCCGCGCGTTACACTCGGATAGATCGCCTTTGTTGGGTGATACTTTGAAGCTTTCCCTCTCCCTCCCTCTCTTTCTCTCTCCTCTCGTCCGTTATTCCGCAGTCACTCTGCCACGAAATTGTATTATCTCGACAAACAGTGACAATGCGCTCGGCGAGAGTTAAAACGTAGCGATGAAGCACTAGAAAATTTCATAACTCGGCGCGATGAGATAAGAGACCGTGAGGGTGGTCTAAGCTAACAGCTAACGCTGTTTTTCTTCGTGTTGTTTATACAGTCTTATTTTTATCAGCGACTATCTGCCGGAAAATCATCGCGCCGTCCGTCGTGCAATTTCCATTTTTATCTTGGGGTGGCCGCGCGCACGGCGCGCTCGCTAGGCGCCTCAGGTGTACTTCCTATGACCCTATTTTTCTTCCCCAGTGTTTTTAACGCGGTATACTTAACGGCTGATTAAGGCCTCTGTATTCGTGTCCTCCGAGCACACACGGCGATCAAACTATACGATCTAGTTATAAATATAATCACGATGTGAAGATGCCATTTCCTCGGCTGTAACCTATTATAAACGAGGAAAAAAAAAGGGGAAAAGTAGGAAACGGTAAGTAACGTCTTCCGTAGTAATAACGACATCAGGCCGCAACGGTAATTACCCGAGATATTTCGAGATGAGCATGGGAAGCGGCCCCCGTACCATCAAAATTTAAACGATTCCCGGGTTATGAGCAGCGCTCGACGAGGTTAATGACGTCGCGCGTCTAATCGCTCCGCCGAAGCCTAAGTTTTAAATGGGCGTAAGTAGAGACGGGTTAAAAGGCAAAGTTCATCGTCTGATGACAGACATGCCATCGATCGAAGGAAGTGGCAAGTGCGTTTCCCTCTACGATGCGTGCGAGAGAGGAACGAGAGACGGAAAGAGATAAAACGAGATGAAGAGGAAGAGAGCTAGGCAGATCCCAAGATGGCCTCCAGCCGCGCGCAGCATCTTGCGGCACGAAACTTGTCGATCTCGTCTCGGGCTGCGGCTGCGGCTGCGGCTGCCGAGTCACGCCAACCATCAGCGATTCAAAAGCCCCGAGGGCCAGCAGATGGTCGCCGATGGCTGTGCATCGTGCGGCGTGCGCAGAGGCCTCATACGTGGAGCCTAGCGGGGCCGGTCGTGGCGTCATCGAGACACGGCAACGTCGCGCGTTGAGCGGGCCCCAGGCCCTCCAGGCACGAACACTGGCTCCGTTCTCCGCGCGCGCTGCCGTGAACCCTACCTGACGAGGCGACCCGCTCATGGGGCCCGCTGCGTCTCCCACTCTTCCGTTCCCCTCACCGTCTCCCTCCCCTCCCCCCACAATCTCCTCACTGACCCGCTGTTCAAGAATGTATGGCAACGTTGCGTGATGTGCTGCAACCGAGGCCCGCTGTCGACGTAGGGTCCCGAGATCAGGGCCGGCTCCCTCGCATTACCCGCGAGCCCCATTATATCTGTGCATTATTGTGTACTTATGTCGCTTTACGAGTGACGTTCCGTTGACACGAGATTGCCGATCGCTTTGAGACCATCTTTCACCATCATATCAAATTGCGATTCATAATAGCAAGTTCGTTTTATCGATGATAAAAATCATAACGTTCCAAATAATGACGCACGAATGACATTATTATAGAATTTTTGGAAGAGAGACAAGATTATTTACGAATATCAAAACGTGGATTTGTCAATTAAGTCAATTTGTATCGGTGTTCCCGGTAGAAAGAGAGCCGGCGAAAATCGAAATTGACCCTCTTTCGGTTTTTCGTGTCGCTGCGAGGATCGATCAATTACTGTCTTTCGCTAGAGTCTCGACTACACGACTCTTACATCAAAGTCATCGTTTTGGCAAGCGATCGCGCGTTCGCTGCTTGCAGCAGACGCTCCGGAATGCGTCGGGGCTCGTTTTATAAACCAACGACCATGGACCTGGAAAGGTCTAGCGCCGTTCCTGGCAAAGCGTCAAGAACCGGCTAAGCCTCTGACGCTGGCTGGCATTGTCTTGGCCTCAGGCGAGGAAGGCCAGGTAAGGCCCCCCCCTTCCCCTCCCCTTTACGTCTTATGCTCGTACCCGTATTTACTACGGGTAGACGATCCATTTTACCTGCGAGGATCGTGCGTACTCCCATTTCCCTTTAAACTTTTACGTTACAACACGTGATCGTTAACAACCTCGAACGACGATTCATTCGTTCGATTGCGACAGTGATATCTTGACATCTTCTTTTATACGAGATTATTACTTCTTTTATATCTTCTTTTATAACCGGGATTATTTCCTTTCTAAGGAACAATGACTGACCATCTTTGACGAAATTAGTTTAATGATAAGCTTAAAGATCGGATATATCCGTATACGAATAATACATTTTACGTTGAAAAGTGGTTGCTGGTTACCTACTTTTGAGGTTTCCCGATAGAGCAAATCTCGTAAAACTGGACATTTGCAATAAAGATCCCAAACCACAATCATAGAAGATCCTATTTAATAATAGAGGACGAGAACAAGGAAGATGAAGGTACTGATTTCAGAGAGATTTCCTTTTATAGTTTCATAAAAAAAAGAAACAAGCGATGGCATGATTTTTTTATTACAACAAACAATAACTTTTTATCATCATAAAAATATCTGGAGGTTTAATATTTTATAAATTTTATAATTTAATATTTTATAGAATTGATCTCGAAATTATGTAGTGAAATATTTAATTCGTTACAAATCGTTAAATTCAATCAATTTTTCATGTGTAAAATTATCCTCGGATTTCCTGTAACTAAATTGGCAAAATGAAATTCGCCAAAAAAAGTACGAACAAAAGTACACTGCAAAAATAGGAGAGACACGAAAAATGAATTTCACTTCTATTTGTAATTATCACTCGATCGGCAGCATCGATCAGGAAACTGCCGTGAATTTGCGGTACCGTCGAGTTTTATATGAAAAATACGGCGCGCGTTAATGTGACGTATTATATCGCATCACCGCACATCCTTCGGATAATTCTTGACTCTACAGTCATACATCTTCATTAAAGCCAAGTTATATTCTCGAAGTCTAAAAGGGGGGGATAAACTCGCACGTTCTCTTATATCACGGCATCGTAAATCACATTCCGAAATTCTGGGAAATGCGATTTCTCTCCTGACGTTCGACATCTCTGGGTTATTCATTAACGTCCGCGCGGCTTTCCTTCAATTATTTCATTTATTGTTCCTAAAACTTGCTCGGAAAGATCAACGCGCCTAGATATGTCTCCGTGTAATTAATTACTTTCGCCGATATTACGTAACGAAAAATTAGTCACGAGCGCGAAAACGTGATTACACAATTAATGTTGTAAGTAATAAATTGTTTTTTTTTTTTTTGTTATAAATTCGAGTATTTTTCAATCGTACTAATATTATGCGTATACATAAGAGGAACTATTAGATCCTGTTCTTAGTAAGCGAAATGAAATATTTCGATATCGACAGTTTGACAGTTTAGACTTATGGACCTTATTCAATGATCCGGCTTATTTCCCGATGGATTTCGTTTCCGCGAACTTGAGATAATTTTCCGGCCGTCGTAATCGTCATATTTTCGCGAGTTCTTTCGTAGCGCGCAGAACATTTTATCTTATTGTCGTCGGTCTTATCAATCTTACTGCTAACTGAAATGAAATATTTCGATTCGATAGTTCGCCGCACTCTGGATTTACTCCTATAACTTTTCTTCATGATCCGGCTTATTTCTTGGTGGATTTCACTTTCGCGAACTCGCGAAGTAATTTTCCAACGGTTTCGCAATCGTCATACTTTAGCGAATTATTCTGTAACGTAAAGTAGAACGCAATATAATGATCATATTTGGAAAACTTATATTTGCATCATCATGCCTGTCTCGTTGTACTAGTACGCGTACTAGTACGCGTACACGTATGATCGCGTGTGCTATATGGAAATCATGTGATCACCGATATGTTCACGGATAACAAGCGGGTTGTAGTTTGCAAACGGAGACTTTCACTTTAATCCGGCTGCCGCGTGTCAGCCGATTCAGCGATCGTCATGCTCCTCGTCGCTTCCGTTGGGCTTAGGTGTCAGCATAACGAACGATCATAATATTCCGCGGAAACGCGTACATCGCGCATTCCAGACACGCGCTCGTAGCCGCCGGTCGTGGAACGAGAGCTCGGCAACTAACAAGGAGTTCTTTCATTCCGGCATTTCTAGCGACCGCAACCCTCCGCCGTGCACAGGCACCGCCTGACAAAAAATGCATCACCCTCGAGTAAGGAGGGAGGCGGCGAGAGGAGGGTTTGAGAGAGCGTGACGCGACGAGGAAACGAGAGCGAGCGAGGAGTTGGAAATGAGAGACGAGATGAGGCGAAATGAGGGAGTGGAACGAAGAGAGGCAGGTATGCAGATAAGGAGGAAGAGGGATACTCAAGAGTTGCTCTCTTACGTGTCGCAAAACTATAAAACTTTAATATTGGAGCGCCTAAGCGAACGAGCACGCGCGCGCGCGTGTCTCGGTACCGGAAGAAAAAAAGGAGACGTTGGTTGCACGTTATCGTCACTTTGTTCACGAGGAGTGCGTCAAACTGCTTATCTCCCCGCGAGAAACGGCGGGGTCTGCACGTCTCTGGATCCGTGCTTCCCTCGAGGAGAGAGAGAGAGAGAGACGGTCGGCTGCGAGGGGGAAGAGGAGCGACGCAAAGAGAAACACTAGACGCGCTGTGGCCCACCCTCGCCAACGAAGGGAAGGGGGAGAGAAGAGGAGCCGAGAAAGGATCGCGGGGGTGATGCAGGAACTCGATGGGATGCAACAGAGGAGAGAGAGCGAGACGACAGAGACGAGGACGGGCGAAAGAGAGACGTCGACGAAACGCGGGAGAGGACGAGAAAGGGGGACGACGGCAGACTCGGGCAGCCGCGCGAGTGGGGATGGAAAGGTCTTGGGTTCAACGTTTCCTAAGAGACGTTGGCGGCTAAATTTAACCGTGCCCCGCGTCATAGCGGCGCGCGGCGATCCGGCTTCTCTCGTTCAAGGCCGTGAAAATCGCCGTCGATTTGGATTACGGAGCGATATTGCGACGAGTTCTGCGGGCAGCTGGAGAACAGACAATCGTTCACTCGCCGACAATCGAACGGGTGCGGGGTGTGAGAGGGGTGGGAACGGGGGATGGCTGACGGTTCAATTGACGTTGCACTTAGTTGCACGGCGCGCGGCGTCATCAATTTCGCACCCCCGGCGACGCTTTGTCTTCTTACCGGGCGGCGACCGAGGCGGGTCGGCAGATTTCCAACTTTCGATGACGGACGCGATCGAAAAATGCACCGTGCCGAAATAAATCGTCGCGATCCGTCCGCGTTACAGAACTGTCCCATCCTCGCGCGGATGACACACCGCGTTTCGATTGGCCACGATTTTCTGGTGCTACCTCTGGAAAGACGGCACCGCGCAATTCCTGTGGTAGCCTGTGGGGTCGGTCGGGCGTAAACCTCAACGCGATACATCGATAGCCCGGAGTAATCCCCGCTCGGATCAAGGGAGAAATAATTTACGTTAATCCTTTGTAACGAGAGGCACACTGTATTCCACTGTAGCACGATGCAGCATTATAGGATCGAAGGAGGTGGGAGGAGGGGGCGGGAGGGGTCGGCGGGGGTCGGAGAAATTAGAAACCTGGCTCCTCTATTCCTCCGCGTCTCTCCCTATAATTGGATCTAGAGTCGTCGAAACGTGACACGCTAATCGGCCAAGTCGCTCCGCCAAGGATAGAAGTCAAAGAGTCTGCCCGCGAGCGATAAGCCAAACTCCCTCCCTTCCTCCTCTCCTCTCCTCCCGGTACCCGGCTCGATAACGACTTTATGCCCGTGTTCTACTTACTTCGTTACTTTCGTGCCTCGCTCGCGTGCTCGCCAGTCTCCTCGTAAAACGAGTGGGTACCCGGGTGGGTACTCCCCTACGCGGAGCAGCGTAAAGCTGCAGCGAGGGGGAGGGGGGGAGAAGGAGGACGGGGGGGAACGAGAGGGGGGTCACAGGCCGCGTATAGTCGTGGCGACGGCGACTAACTTTCGACACGGCGACGGCGACGTCGTTCCTCCTGCACTTTTACATTATCGTCGCTCATCCCTCGCGCCCGTCCACGCTCTGGTCCGAACTTTAATCTCATCGCTTTACTTTGATAAATCGCGTGACGGCCTTGTCCTTTTACGGCCTGACGGCGAATTGACAGCGCGCTTTTTCGGCGAGAACGACGTTCCCGAGAGTACAGAGAGGTCTCCCGATTATTTGCGGCCGCCTTGTGTGCATTACGTTGCATAGGAGCTCGAGGCGCGAGGAGAACTTCGCTTCTTCGTGCGCCCGCGACTTTGTGCAGGTAATAATACGTGTGGGATTCGTAGATTAAACGCAAATTTCCTTAAATAAACTTTCAAAGTTAAATTTGCTTAAAAATAACTAAGAGGTAAGCGCTCGCTATCACCTTATACCTCTTGTAGCTCAATTTAGGAAAATGCAATAATTAATATTTATCGCCGAATCAAATATTTTCAGAGAGTTGATCTATATAGCGGGGAAACTTTCTCGTACGTAAAGATCTTCATTAAAATTTCAAAAAAGATCTCTACATAAATGAAATTCAAATCTTTGGCAGCGATGTACTCTACGAAATGAATTTATTCCTATAGATGGACTTATTTACGAGCGGAGCGTCGAATGAAAAAAATTTTTCCCACTATTCCTCGATTGTGTCTTCCCGTGACAAAACGATCGGTCGTCCTCATAATCGACAGTAGTGGGTGTCCATTCTGGTTTTTCTTACGGCCCTTTTGTCAGGCTTTTGCCCTGCCGCCATTCGCAGTGATTTCCGAAGCTAAAGCCACCGCCACTCGTCGCTTCTCTCGGTCGACAGTATTTCACAGAAAAGTATTCTCTCGGAGGGAAATACTCCTCTCTCGTACGCGTGTATCCTCGCGAACAATGGGCGAGAGCGTGGGACATACACGTACGCGTACGACGGCAGATGCCGACCCTTCTCCATTCTTCTCTCGCGAAAGAAACCGGCGATTTTAGGTCGTAGAACCAAGACGAGGAGACAGAAACGGAGTAAAAGGAGCGCTCGGCGCTCTCGAAAGTCTACGCCGGTTTCGTTCGCGCGGGATAGATAACGCCCTCATTGGCAGGGATTTATTATTTCGCTCCCGTAATTCATTTTTTTCTTCCTCTTATCTCTCACGATTATCTCCTCGAGTAGATAAATAAACTTTCCAAACCTGAAAACTGGAAGTGAAAGGCGGTTGGCTCGAAACGCGGCTGGTCGTTCGCGTGATCGTTGAATGGTCTAGATTGAAAACCACTGGTGCAGATAAACGGGAGTTATCCTGGTCGCGCGATGGAGCGGCTCGACTCGCGAGGGATAAGAGAAAGAGATATACGAGCGGAGCTGCTCTATCGGTCTTCAAACGCGAGCAGCCTCTCGCGCGGATTTTACGACATCTCCTCGTCGCGCGTAATCGCCAGAGAATGCCTTACGTAAAAGCGTTCCCCTCCCGCCTCGCGCCCGCGTCCCGCGAATGATTCACATATTCAGTAGTAATTCCGCATCGTAGCAGCTCCAAGCTTCAAGCTCGGTTTCGCTGCGCGTTCCGCCTCAAGGTTGCGTCGCCCGATTGCGCGTACTTATACACGCACGATGCAATTAGACGCGAGATACCGCGTATCGCGGTGTCGTGAAATGCGCACGATAACAATCGACGCGCCTTATATCTCGAAATTCCATCGCGAGAGACCATGGAAGGATCGATCCTCCGCGCGCGGGGAAATTCCGCGTGGCGGGATCCATTTAATCCCATCCCCGTTTTCCCCTCCGTCCGACCTGCGCGGATCGAAATTGTCTTTACCATCGCGTCCGCCGAATGTTCCTTCGAAACTGCACGAAACTGTACCGAAGTGTGCCCGTCGATGCCACCTGTTGCACAGATTTCCGGCACGCTTCCCTCTCTCCCCCCCCCCCCCCTCTCCCCTCGTTGTACGCACATACGTGGGCGCGCTGCATATGCAGCATGCGGCCGCGACGCGGTGCGCGACGCGGAACGACGATTCGTTCCGCGACGGTCTGTCAAAATCACGACTTTTCGCCGGTTCCGCGCGGAGACGGCGCGGAAGCTGCGAACACGACACGGATCCCATACACGCCGGAGTAGATTTCCCTCTCTCGTCACTTTTCACCTCGTAATTTACGTTTCCCCCGTGAATTTTTATGCGCGCCGGAAATCCACCGGACCGAATTAAAGAATGTGAAATTTGTCGTGCTCGGCGTCGCTCCATTGTCATTTTGGATGGTCCCCGGCTGATGGTCTCATTTTGGACGGTCTCCATTTTTTTCCGCTTGCATTTCGTTCGCCAGAACGATCCCAAACGTCACGACCGGTGCGAAACGAGAATAGATCAGCCCGCATAGCATCTCGCTCTGCTTGTCGTCGATTTGCGAATGCTCTCGAACACGCCCGACGCGGCCTTCTCGGGCGGTTTTGTCGGGATCCCGAAGAAAACACGTTCTCCGCTGCCTTCGAGATATTCGAAAGCACGAAACGTGCGTGCCATCACGACTACGTATATATTTCCGAGATCCGCATTTATTTCCCAACGTGTATTCAGCCGGCGGATCCTCTACGTGACCGGACATCTCGAACGTACCTTTCCTTTTTTCCTCTTCTTTATTTTTTTTTTTTTTTTTTTTTCTTTATACGAGAAGGACACATGGATAATTGGCCGTTGAAAATGTCGGCGTGAAGGGATCGGTCACGAATTTTCTGAAGCTCAATTATGACCTGACGTTTGGTATTGTTAACGAATTACTTCTGCTGACAATGCTTACCTTCGTGGAATGACACTGGTCGCAAATTTAATGTGATTTTGTGCAAGGATAAGCGAGCGAGAAACAAAAAAAAAAAGAATAGTTTGTTGATGCATTTAATCGATTTGTCTCGATTCAATTCAACCAACTCGGCTGTTTGGTAAAAACTGGTAAAAATACAATAATGTTTTTATAAAAACTGAGGTTTATTTACAGTTACAAATACTGTATTGTTTTATCGCACGAAATATCAATTCTAGTTTTATCTTGCCTTGCAATAATATAAAAAAATAGCGACTTTAGCAACGTAACCATAATAGCAACGGAGATAAACGTATCAATCTCATTTTCTTTAAAAAAAATCGATGTGAATGTGAACGCGTGACGAAGAACCGAGGTGATCTTACGTATTCAGCTCGATATCCCAAATACTCAAATATTCTGGAATATAGATCCGGATTTTCCGTGATACGCTTCCAAATTTCTCTCTTTCTGAGAAATATCGAATAAATTGATGAGTGAGCGATGCTGGTTGATGTCACGCCAATCTGACAAATACCATAATACATACGAGATATTTTCCAACGTTTGAATTTCGGGCACCGGAAATGAATATTGTTTGGGTATCCGGGTGAGTGAACATTTAAATAACAATGACTTTGCAGGAGAGAGAGGGGAAATTCCTTTACAGTACGTCGACGCACCTAATAGCGAAGTCTGTCTAGAGCATATATGTATATCTGTTGCACATGACAAAGGGAACGGAAACGCAATGTATTGATTCGTCTATCGACGCATTACGGCTGAATATATCAACGTGTATCCGAGCAAAGTCTAATTTGAAGATACAAGTACATTACATGTACGTTGTGTAAAAATAAGAAATAAACGATTGATGAAACGACGAATGATTAGAGGAGAGGATCGTTTTTTTTTTTTTATTACATTGGACGTATATAGATTGTTCTTTTCCCTAAAGTCACGCAGGAGGTCATCCAGGAAGCTCGCTGGCTTTTTCCGGAACTTTCTTCTCTTTGGGACGATATAATAACGAGGAATTCAACTCTGGAGCGATCGGCTACTGGCTTCGACCACATGTTGTTGAGAATGGCGGCGTTGGCCGCGAGGGTCTCGCATCTGCGAACCAGTCACACCGGTCCCACTTCTTTCAGTAGCGTAGAATACTTGAGATTTTCACAATTCCTTTTCTCTTTCTTTCTTTTTACACATGCACATATCCTTACATATACATATTCGCTATATATATATATATATATATATATATATATATATATGCCTGTTATATGTACTTACTTATGTATACTGTTATACTATTTATAGAATTTATCATACCTTTTTTCTTAAACTTTTTATGATTCCATCATTGTTCGAAATTTTATTTAATATTTCTGCTTTACTTTCTTTCTTATTCTGTTTCATTTTAAAATTAACTTTGCAGTTATTTTCATTTTTAATGATTAACAGCTCATTTCACTAATTATTTTTTGTAATCATAATCATTTGTATCGTACTACATGACCATCATATGTATTTTACATTTTCATTTATCCCAGGAAAAGTTTCTCTTGGAGCAATAAATATATTCTGTTAGTTTGTTTTTCTCTCTATATTTCTTGTCCTCTTTCCACTCTTTATTCTCGATGTATATCTTGATACGTGCGCTTGCTCGCGGTTACAGAAACGGCACGTGGCCGAATACTACTTTCGACTAATTACAATTCGCGGTAAGCCTTTTGCAAGATCCGCGGAACATTTTCATTCAATATCGCGTTTTGCCCTTTCCAACCGTTACGAAATTCATTCGTACAAAGTGTGCTCGCGCTCCGAACGCCCCGCCATTCGTGCGGCTGACACGTTCATTTGCTCAGCGACGTATGCGAACCACCTTTACAAAGCCCACATTTATTTGACTCCAGGGAGGTGGCCTTTTTGCAAATGCGGACATAGACACACGCGCCCTTTTTACGCCCGATTCCCTGATACCGCGAGCTGATCCCCCGCGTTTCATTACATTTGCAATCATACCACTGTCCAGGAAGTCCAGAGTCATGAAACCATCTTTGTATTAATCTACCGGTCTTTAGCGTAATAACGGCACAATGTTATTACATTCCCAGTGGTGGTACGTATATCTGACGGCACGTGTGCGCTTACACGTATCTCGCACGTGTGCCTTCATGTCAAACATTAGTCCTACTTTCACATTCTGGTTTATGAATAGTGCGCTGTTCGTGCGACGAACAGCGAGCAACAACGATCGTTTTCTTTTCCGATCCTGGCTTTGAAAAGAGGCGATATTCTAGTTACATAAACTGCTTAGATATGCATATTTATAAGATACGGGCATTTGGTGACAGAGAGAAATAGAAGGGAAATACGTTAAAATTCTTAAACATCGGTTATCTATAATTTTATTAACATTGTAAGAAAAATAGAAAAAAAAATTTTATTAACATTGTAAGAAGATGTGAACATCAAATCAGGTGACATTTTTAAAATAGTAGTTCTGTATAGAGCACCCAAAATATGTTGATCACTCAAGAGATCAGGATCGGCCTCGTATTTCAAAGAAGAAAATCTCTCGTCCCACGCTATTGGGTTCCAGTCGAGCCGGTTACCGCTCCTACCAACGCATTTGCCTTCCTTTCCCTTCCGTGGCACGTCTCTTGCCCCGTCTTTCCTCCTGTCTTTTCACTCGCAACCTACCTACCTAAGAACGTTCAGTTCTTTCCCTCCTTCTCTTTCTAACATTCCCTCTCCTCCCCCCCCCTCTCTCTCTCTCTTCTTTTCTTTGTCTCACATTCACCTCGGTCTTTCTCATCATCGTTGACACACACCTTCAACCTTCCTTTATCTCTCTTTCTTTCTTTCCCGCATCCCGCACTTTGTGTTCCTCTCGTATCGCGTATACGGACACATGCAAAGAGTCGGAGAATACGGCATGCCAAAAGTTTAAAGCCGCCTTCACAACGGATCAGGATCCACTACTAGACATCCGTCGTTATTCGACATCGAGGTATATTAACGAATGGAAAGCTACAACGGCGACAATAACAAAAGGATGATCAGAGCTTAAGTGAGCCATTTGCCAGAGAGCTGCGCGTATAAAGGAGTCTCCTTATTTAATTTGAGTGGACGGAGAGCTCGAAAGCTCTGTGTTCATCGTCACCGAGATACGACCGCTCCAATTAATCGTGGTATTAATGTATACCGTGCGCGCTCTTTGACGGCGCCCTTGCACGTTCCGTGCACACATTCGAAAACGCTTAATGGGATTTAGCATCGCGAGCAAGTAAGATACGTCATTCTCGGGGATTTGCGTCGCAAAACGGAAAAGATCTGCGCAAAAAAAGAACCGTATGAAGATTTTACAGAGATAAAATGATTCGCAATGTTGATATGAGCGCTGAATCTCCATGATCGTCGAAAGGCCCCGGAGTCTGATTAAATCATTTATGGTCACATCGTGGGGATGAACGCTGAATCTTTATGAAACGTTGAACTCTTCAGAGTGGTCCGTGGCCAGGTTAGCGTTATGCAATAGAATAGAACTGCGAGGATCTTGATATTTGCCTCTCGCTATGATCGTTCGTCACCTGTGTTAAATAAAACAGCGTGCATTTGCATTTGTTTACCCGTGTTTACTCAGCTTTATTATATCCTGCAGTCGTTTCCCTATTGGAATAGTGTCGTGCGATAAATATACCCGATAAGCGACAACCGTAAATACAGCTTTTTCCCCCAGTATTCTTCATTCATATTCCCTGCAAGAGAGATCAATCCGCGGCACCACACTTTTTCGCTCGTTCGAAAGAGTAGAAACCAGGTTTATATGAAAAAAATCGAAGCTGCTGAACTCATATATATATATATATATGAGTTCAGCAGCTTCGATTTTTTTTCATATATATATATATATATATATATATATATATATATATATATATGTGTATACACCATTCTATGTTATAATAACAGGTTTTCCTAGACTAATTTAAATTTTTCCTTAATTAAAATGTCAAGGCATTCATAACTTCCGAATTATAAGCGACTGATAAATAACAGCTGTTTGCGAATTAAGTTAATAAGATGCAATAAAAAAAGGGTCTTACTTTTCATTCAAATTCAGACGGAGTTTATCTTTTCGGGATTTTAATTTGAAGTTTAATCAGCGGACTATTGGATGGCGCTAAATAAATGAAGATAAGAATAATGGGGGAAAACAAACTGCAAGAAAAAGGGAGAGAGAGAGAGAGAGAGAGAGAGAGAGAGAGAGAGAGAGAGAGAGAGAGAGAGAGAGAGGGGGGCGGAGGCGGAGAGTGCGAAGGCGGAGAGTAAGAAACGGCTTTCTCTCTCTGGCGCATAACTCCGTATCGGTGGATTTAATTCTCGTAACTAATAATTTGTCGCTTGCTGACTTTTCCCCGGGGAAAAAGCCACCACCCACCGGGACCGAGGGAGATGCGAAACGCCCTATAAAGCAACGGCGCGATCGCCAATGGCGGTAAAGTTAAACGGATTGCCTGCGGCTCGTGGTGCCCGCTGTGCCTGCTGCCGGTTATTAGCCGCGAGCACCTTATTTATAGGCATTGCGTTTACGTCGTTACGTAGTCTCGGCGTTTACGCAGCTGCAAGCAGAGCGACTTACACGAGCGGATAGCGCCTTCCTTCGCTTCCAAGAGAGCCCGACCGACCCTAGATAGCGGCTGATCTCTCCAACTTTTCTCTAGCCGCGATGCTTTCCTTCGTCCATCCTCGTTTTTTCCGCGACGCTCTCCGCCTCCGCTTTTACTTCGCATCTCTCTCTCTCTTTTTTCCCTTTTTCCTCCTTCTTTCCTCCTTCTTTTTTTCTTTTTTCTCCTCGCCGCATCTTCTCGCGCTCCGCGTTCACCCGACTTCGTCGTCATATTTATAATGAAGTCAATAAACTGTTATATCGACTGAAAATTCATAACCGCTCTGATTTTTCAACACAAATGTGTTTTTACCATCTTGCGTTTCGATAAACTCTGATTACCCTTCCCGAAGCTATAATATCTTCACGACAGTGTGTTTGTAATAAAATCGTAATATATTTTCGATTTTTGTTTTCGATTTATCGCGTTAGATAGGGGAAATAAATATGTTATATTTATTCTTTGAAACCTCATGTTTTATGTCCCATCCTACCGAGATAAATAAATTACATTTACATTATATATGTACAATCCATTACCTTGCTTTTTTAATAAATCAGAAATGTATCAAAAATGTGATATTTATTAAATACATTTCCGCGTGGAAAGAATAGTTTTGTTGAGGGATCTAAAAATTTGTGGTTACGGATACAAATCTGAAAAATAATTTTGTTGAATCATACAAATCGAAAAATAATCAGCGTGCAGAAGCGATAGCCAATAAAATAATTATACTTTTAGCAATTATACTTTTATTTACTACTACCACTAAAATAAAATCAATTGTTCGGATCAATTGATCGATTCCTATTGCATGGACCCAATAATACATTATAAAACTTTGATTAACATGGAAATATATACTATTGCGCTCCCCGTAATGTGTGCTGTTGTTTATTTCATACCAATTTCGCGCGTAAACCATTTCTTCCGTGAAAATCGTTTATTATACGTTGCAGACATATTTATATACGCGCTACGTGCGTTCTTGCTCTGATGGAGTTTGCTGCAGAATAATAAATTACAACTCTCTTTTTCCTCTCACTCCTCCCTCATTCTCTCTCGTCATCGGCACTCCGCGGCGCTTCGACCGTTCTCTCCTTCACCTCATATACATCCTCGCGGCGCCGCGCGGGCGTTTTATAAGAAATACCAGTTTTAAACGTTGCATTTAAATTCTCGCGCGCGGCCTCGCCTCGCCGGATACACGCCCGCGTGGAAACTTCCTAATGAATTCACCGCTCTAAGACCCGTAGCGAAAAGCCCGGTGCGATATGCGCGAGAATTATTATGCCTGGGTATATCGGCAGCTCGGTTTAAGTCGAGAACGAGCCACCTCGTAGGTCCGACGCATCCCTCCCAAACTTCTGTAGTTCCGCCGTGAGAAGCCGAGGCGAGGGTGAGAAAGCGCGGAAGATCGCCAAGGGTGAAGACGTGCTGCCAGAGAGAGGTGTTAAAAGAGGCGAAGTAAAAGTAGTGGGAAATGGTTCTTCGCGGTGGAAGAAAGTTTTTGGTCGCGGTGGTTGGTTTGGGTCGCTCTCCTTCCCCCAAGTCCGTCAAAGAATATTTCCACCATTCTAGCCGGCAAAAGTTTCCTGAACTATCGCTCGTGAAATTAACGCTCGCCAAATTAGCGATCGCCTTACCGCGCATCGCTCTTCGAGATATGCGGGAACATATTACTTCGTCGAAGAAAAAAAAATGATTTTAATCCGCCGGCTTGTCGCTAAAAATTGATCGTCCTTCTCGTCGATGAGATACATTTTTCACACGTGTGGACGTCGCGACGAATCATCGCCGTTGTTTAATCATACAACACTGAAACTGATTGAAACTTGGTGAAATATTAAGTGAACGGCGTGATCGTTAAATGCGGTAATATTAACCGGTTAACATGCATCGGTTTATGCGGTAATCTACTTCCCCGTGCGAGCGCGTAGATGCAGCGGAATATTACATTTCCGCAGAATGGATTAATTAGCTCCCGGAATGTTTCGCCGAGATGCCGGAAACTAAATTATTAATAAATCGATTCTCGTTGGTTAACAAGGATTAGCTACCAAACAATCTGTTCGTTACAAATATATACAAACGTACTGGAAATGGCATAAAAGTGAATGTAATAAAATGGTACATACAACAACATATCGGGGCATTATTTCATTTCGCGAATTTATACAGCAAAAGAAGCGCAGCACGTTTTTGTTACGTAAATGATTTTAAACTCTTGGACCTTTATTGTTTCCAGAATAACCGATTTAAATTCAATGGCCAATCCTCCCTCCCTTGTTCTCTCTCCCTTGTCTCATCCCCTTGCCTTGCACTTTGAAACGCGAATGTTTGACAAACGTTTCCACCGAAAAGCACGTCCCGTCACTCGGGGTCGAAAGCGCGAAAGAGGTCTTCATTTACGCCCTTTCCGAATCTTTCTCGATAGATGCGCCTGTTGATGTCAAAAACACGAGAAACCCTCGGCGTCGATGGGGCGACAGGGGGCGAATCGGGAACGAGGGCGCGGCGCGGGAGAAATGAGTTTTCGCAAGTAGTCGGCTACCCGCGAGAGCTCTTTATAAGCAGAAGATGGAAAGAGCAGGGTGATGGTCTCCTGGTCGACGGTGGGGATGAGTGCGAGACAGAGGACAAAGGACGTGGGAGCGCCCGGCGAGGCCGCAAGCGGAACAGAAACGGTCGAAGTACGGCGCTAAAGAGAGGAAGACGCCGGGAGCCTGGTTGAGCATAAGAACGTCAGAAAGTGTTTATCCTTGAGATTGGACGTCCCAGGAGCCCATCGTCGTAATCCCCTCGCGGCAATCTCGTAATCCTAGCCTATAACTTACTCTCGCAACCCCCTGCCTTCGCCTCGGTCGGAGCCTCTTTCTCCTTCTCCAGCCCCTCATCTTAGCGGCCGATCTCACCCTCCGCGTCGTGAAGAGCGTCAGCTACGACGCCGGGGATATCCCGCCACGGATTCGGGGCCATTGTGTCCGAGACAATATTTTTCATTCATTTTTCCCGAGGGCCCCGGCGAACTCGCATTTCGCCTTCCAGAGCGGGAGACTCCGCGTAGACTTCTTTCGCAGAGACGGAACGCAGGAGAGAGAGAGAGAGAGAGAGAGAGAGAGAGAAAAGGAGAGATGAGATGAGAGAGAAGAGCGAGCGGCGCGCGTTCCCTGGACACTCCTCGCCGAGGAGCTTTCGCTCAAAGTCGTATTTCACAACAGAGAGAAGTTACCCGCCGTCGTCTTTCCAGGGAAGCCAGATTCGGTGAGAAAATATCTCGGCAATATGCCGGCCGCGATAAATCGTCGACCCGCATCGTCTTCGTCGGCATCTCAGTCGTCGTCGCCGTCATCGCCGTCGTCGTTGTCGTTCGTCGTCGGGAAGTTACGTTGTAATTAGAGGCCGGAGTAAGTAACGGGAAAGCTCGCGGGAAACTCGGACCCGGCGTCGTCGCTTCGATATTTGACTTTGTCCGAGACAAGAGCCATCCTCCTGGGTGGGTTGGCTTCGTGGGTTTTGTTCGCTTTTCCGCGGGGAAAAGCGTACTTTCCCGCGAATCACGGGCGAGAGAAGCCGGCAAGAAACGCGCGCGGGATACACGGGCACGTAAGTGCCTTCTGAAACCGAGGCACTTCCGTCTAACGAAAAGTAAACTTTTATCGCAAAGATAAACTCGACGAGACGATTTTTGTCCATCCGTTGTTTCCTCACTTCTCGTACTCGCCACGGTTAAAAGGGGAACGGAATGCGACATCCGACACCTTGAGAGATCGTTAACTCGAGCGTAATGAAATGCTGTTTTATCGAGCAAGAACGGATTTTACAAAAAATAATTATCCACAATGAATTTTTATTGAAAGCACCATTGGCTTCTCTCTCTCTCTCTCTCTCTCTCTCTCTCTCTCTCTCTCGGGAACAAAAGTAATTGATGATCTGTACGTGTTCGGGCTGTCGCCACGCCTGTTATATGCCGCATTGTGAAGCACACGTTTCACGTTAACGTCTTTTTGCGAAAAGTCAAACACGCAGGCGCATTTTTAAACAAAATATTCAATATTCTCCGTGTGTAGTGTGTCCGTAGGTTAAATATTTGTGGTTTTCTTTGAGAACCGGCTGAAACACAGAAAACGTGCGCCGAACGTGAAAGAGAGAAACGGAGAAGGTATTTTTCCCGCGCGCGCGCGCGCATTTTGTTGCCAGATTTATTACCACCAGATTATTTACCATCGGACAACGTGGCCATTGCCGGAGGGTCTGATGAACGGGCGCTTTGTCCGCCTTGAACCTTTTGCTCCTATTGAGCCGCACGAAGCTTGTAACCCGAGCGTTAAGCTGTCTCCGACGCTCTCGGACGCTCTTGAGATCGGATGAGTGAGGAGGACCGAGATACGCGTATGCCTTATGGATGCCAAGAAATATCGGTGCATTAAACGTTCCCGTTGTTCTTTCGATACATAAATATTTGTGAATACTGGATCATACGAATATGCACCGTAAGCGAAAAGTGATTCCGACAGACGCAAACACGGGGTATGAAGCAAACACAGATTACATCCCAAAATTTGATGTTATTGTCTGAATAGTCAATAACATCAAATTCCGCTTCCGTTGTTGTGCACGGAGTGTATTTTGATTTAGATTCTGTTGTATGAATGATTCGAGTTATAACCCCGCAGTAATTGCTTACTTCCCAATTGAGCCGTTTCTGTAACGGCTTTAAGAGTTAATTAGAGTTTAAATGATTTCCGGTTTCTTTTTATACTGTTACTTAAGGAAAAGATGAAAAAGAGAAAAAGAGAGAGAGAGAGAGAAAGAGAAGATAGAAAAAGACTCAATAAAACTTCAATCAGCTTTAACTAATATTAACGGAAAGAGGTCACCGGATGACACCAGAATTTTTAATTATGATATACTTTTTTCATGATGAATATATGCTTAATGTAGTAAAACTAGAAATATCTAGTCATTTCCAATCACTTGTATTTTTTAAATGCATATTCTTTTCCACGTTTTAAATGTATAATTTTCAAATTTTTTAACATTTGATTTCTTTAACATTTTATTCATTGCTCTTTTTGAAACATTAAAATTAAAAAATTTCAAAATTCTACTTTGCACCGGAAAAATATTTAAAAAAATGGAAACCGTCACAAATTACCGCTTAGTATTTGTAGCGTTAAAATGCATAATACATTTCATATCCACATATTTTTTGTAATAAAAATAAATCTTTCATAATAAAAAATCCATTATACACCAATCGTATCATCAATTAAGTAAATCTAGCTTAATAATTCACTATTTTTCTTCATCACACTAATGACATCGATAAAACTGATAAAAATTTATTTAATTATTCAAAAATTCCAATAAGCGCTGTCCGAATAGATTATGCTCGCGCATGCTACCGCGTTAGGGTTAATTTACACGTTGTCCGCGTGTTAGACTATTGTTATTTACGTGCAAACGCCTGACGTTGTTGATGAATAATGATCACGAGCGGATCCATACTTCGCGATTCTGCATACAGAGACCTAATTTACTTATTTGTCCTATTCGAGGGGAGATGCCGATCGATTTAGAGCACCGCGCTGTTTCCCAGACAGCGCCTAACGTATAGCGGAATAATTAAGTTATCGGATATATATACCACTACTATTATTGACAACTAGATGCGTCGTTATGTCATTACGGATGCGGAATAGGTGACCGTATATCGCTCGCGACAGACGATGGGGAACATTGTCAAGCCAGACTACCATTTGCCACCGCACCGCAGATGGGAGGACGAGGGAAAGGCGGCGGTGATAAGAGCCCGGGGAAATTAAAAATTAAATAGACGTGCTAAGCGAACTTCCCCCGTGCCTCGCTTATTAGCGTTTTCCAGCCACGAAACGAACGAGGCGCCGTCGTGCCAATTAAGCGCGCCGTGCGCAGCGTGCGTCGCCTCGAGATGAAAAGCAGCCTCCGATTATTCACAGACGGCTCGTCGCGGAATCATCAGAGTCGACTCCTCTCTCTCTCTCTCTCTCTCTCTCTCTCTCTCTCTCTCTCTCTCTCTCGCGAGTTCAAGAATAATAAAATATTCGGAAAAGATCTCGGACCGCGTGAATACGTATACGTATATATTGTTAATTTTGAAGAAAATCACTCGTCGCCTGATGATAACGGATGCTTTCTGTGAAGTCCAGTAGATCCTATTCTGTAATTCTTAAGGTCATTCGTCAAGTAAAAAAATTTTGGTCGTAATTGTAAGGAAATTGACTAGAGTTCAGTTATTCAGCTATTCGGAGCTATTCTCCTTATAGTTCGAAAATAATCAACTGTGATTCATTTGCTTGCGTCTTACGATTACGATATCCTTTTTACACAATCTGACCTTTAACGATAGTATCGTTATCGCAGATAAAGAAGGGCAATGGTAATATAATATAACGATAATATAATGATATTGTTGTTAAGAGTTAGAATAGAGGTCTAGAATTCCGAATACTTATTTCGATAATCTGCTTATTTAAGCAGAATTTTCGTTGATAACAATTTCCGTGATTATTCCTCTTCTCAATCTTTCAAGTTTCAGTATTATATATTTACGGAAATAACGTAAAGCTTAAAAGTGTCAAATGGCGCATCGAGATCATGCAAATATTACATATTATGATATGCGAATGAAATTTTATAGCTTGCGGAATCACGCGAGATGTACCTCGGATAATATTATAAACGCGGTATTGGAGTGTAATTCATCTTGTGCAAATATCGATTACGCACATATATTGTTACATATCGCGAATAATTGATGTATTTAAATAACTTCGGCGCATAGAGGGATAATGAACGTCGCGCCGGCCAAAGGAAAGGAAACATTGCAGGCGGTTTTGCATTTCAATCCGGGTCCTTTTAATTCGCAGAATTACAACATTGCATTAACGTATGTTTAACATTATCCGAGAACAAACGTATGTTTATGAATAATTAATTTCAAAACCGCGCGCACACACACCCGTCCCCGGAAAATTTTGATAAAGGAAAAACCCGCGACACACGGGTGTATATTGGCCCATCTCCGGTTTTACAATTTGCGGAGCTGAGAGTGGAGCGAGAGGAGGCGAAAGGAGGAGAGAGATTTTAGTCGCGAATAGTCGCTTTGTTCGCGTATTCCTCCTCGCACTCGACGCTCCGCGAGCGTACCAGCGTGTTTCGAGGCCGGAACGCCCATGCGAGGTTCAAGATTATGGCGGAGCTGTGGCGGTATCTCGGTCAAGTACGATGTCACCGCATAACCGGTAGATGCACACAGCCCTGTCGGCTCCTTTGCCGTTGCACTCTCTCTCTCCCCCCCCCCCTCTCTCTCTCTCTCTCTCTCTCGTCGCGAGTCACTTCTTCTCTCTGCGATTTTTCCCAAGCGAGCGGACTCGTCGTGCGCTCTCAGCGCGCGCGGCGGGGGGGGGGGGAGGGCGACGCTCGTATCATGTTACCGTGAGAGGAGCACGGGAAGCTGCATCGGCGGAACAAGATTGACGATGCGGGAGGATTAACAAGACGCTGACAATGCACCGCACGGACGTCCGCGTGTCGGCGGAATTGCGCGGGGTACCTCTAAAAATGTCCGGGCTACGCTCCCGCGGCTCTTGTAATGAAACGACAAGAAAACGCGCCGTACATGCACACACGCCGAAATGCGCCGTATTTTTCGTTCACGAGCGTTTCCCGGTACGCGGAGTAAAGGATATTTAAATCCATTTTCGCTTTTAGTTGGAAGGATGTTTTACGCGGGAGGGAAAAAATCCAAAATGTGAAACATTATCGGGTTTATCGAATTATTGCAAGTTGTAATAGTGGCGAAGGAATTTAACCTAAATTTCCGCTCGATACGGTACGGTAACGATACTTTTTTTTTTTTAATTAACTATTACGAAACGTATATTTGTAATCGTAATCGCGCAACGTACACGCCGTTTTAGCGAAAAGAAAAATTAGAAAAGATTTGTCTCCGTTTTTCAGGTCGATTAAAAATACTTGCGTATTTTCGCATTAAATCGCATTAAACTCCGTCATTCCTCGCGCATGTCGCGTCGCAACGTTTCGCTTTTTTTTCTTCTTTTTTTTTTTTTTTTCGCCGTCTTGTAGGTCTTCTGTGTGTATGTCGTACGGCCTCCCCAGGCTTACATATGTCGGAATATTTTCCGAGAACCTAGTAATAACGAGGCGCTTCCAACGAGCAACGATGTATAGATGGAGCGAAACGATAGAAAGCGGCGAGATAAAGGAGAAGGACGGGGGCTAATGGTCGCGATGGTAATATCAACGATAACCAGAAAGGCAATTCAATCTGAATCGGCAAAGATAGAACCGAATCCGTTGCTCCCAAACGTTTCCATTACCCGGAACAGGGAATGAGAAAAAAAGAACGACGCGAGCGGAATGATACCGGAAACGCGACACTGCCGCGGGTAATCGCCTGGCTGTATGCGCGCAATACGTAGCGCCGATCGGGTCAATTCTGTCCCAGGACGAGTTAGTACCGTAGTAGAGCACACCGACGCGTTCGAAAAAACGTTATTTCAACTAATTTGAAAAGAAATCAGGTAATGAGTGAATTGAAAAAAAAAAAAAATAGGATGTTAGTACGTTGCCTGTTTAACCGCGGAATGCATCTGAAAAAGTTAATGAGGAAATAAATACCGGTTCACTCGCTCGGTCAGGATTGTTCATCTTACGATTCTGACTGAGAATCGAGCGCATTTTTTCGCCGATACATCCCGCGGCATCCAACGTCACGCCGTGATTCGCCCAATAGGAAATACGGAGATTTTCCATGGGAGGTAGAACGGAGCGAGAGAATCTTGGAGTATGTTACATGTCCGTTAGTTCTTCTCTCGGCTCTTACGTCTTCCGGTATCATGTGACATTTCAGATAGTTTCTTACCATCGTATCTTGTGAATAGTCGTTTTCCGCAGAATGTATACAAGGAGCGTACGAGAAGAGATACGTGCAATCCGTATTGGCTGCCGTGAATATCTCAATTTTCCTTGTAAATATATATATATATATATATATATATATATATATATATAGCATTTGCGGTTAAAATGACTAAAGAAATCAACTTTCTTATTTCAATATATTTTTTTTGTCGACGAATTTTATGAGACTTTCTTAGGCGGGTAAGACACAGATACAAACATATCTCGCAGATATACAGGATCACTTTCGACTTGCTCCAAGGAGAAGCTGTACAAGCGGGTTAGAAGCTATCCTGTAGAAGCTGCATAACGCCAGCTATATCCTCTAACGGGGCAATGTAGGATAATCGAGGAATTAAAGTCTCAGGCGGTGATTTCCTTAGAGAATTGTGCAGAGCGCAAGTCGCGAGCATTATTTCCAACCTTCTTGCCGCTTCGTGGATAGAACTCACAATTAGTTAGATAAATCGCATTACGATCAGGCTATCTATAAGAAACATCTATATATAATAAAATCTCAAAACTGTTTTCTAATTGAGTCCTCTTTGGTACATAGACTTGATATTCACGACAGAATAAAATTTACAACAAGTCGTATAAATTTATAATTGAACAAGGTTTAAAACATTTTAAATTATTTAAAAATAAGTAAAATGATAGGTAATAAGTGGAACTCACTTCTTTTGTTTTATACACATGTACACAAGCATACATACACAGTGTTGACAGTTAAATCTTGAAACAAGATATTATTAATATATTATTAATATCAACAGAATTGGATTCAAGAATAACTTTTCGTATATATAAGAATAACTTTTCACTGATGAGACAGTTTCAGAATTATTCGAATAAATATATGAAAATCTGTCAGAAATTTCAAATCGTTGATATTCTTGAAATATTTCTTTTCTTAAAACGTGTGTACTTTACGATTCAACATATAAGCTTAAATATTAGCTTCGTAATTATATTTTGCAGAATCTACCACCTATTCCACCGGAAAAAATAATTCGTTAAAGATATATAATTTTTATTATAGTCGAAACGGAAACATTTGGTTCGCGGTGTGTAAACCACCGCGTGTACGAAAACATAGTTCGTAAGATTAGGATTAAAATTCGTGGAAAATCTCAAAAGCAGACAGCAGAGGAAAACGCTTATGGGCTTACATTATTTCCTTAGGATTTGTGGCCTGTTGTTTCTAATGTTTTGACTTCTCAGAACAGGAGAAAAAACACGCCCGAGATCGGATGCCACGATAAGACTAGCCTATTGTGAGTGACATCGGTATTAACCTTTCGCGCCTCCCTGGTCTGATCCGGACGACGTACATATCTGTGCACGAGCAATAGTGGCAAATACGAGAGTATATTGGATCGAACAAGCCCGGCCTTGTTGATTACACATAGCACTAAGGTTACGCGGTTAATCTTCAGGCGGAGTGTTTCTGATAGGGACGCGGCTTGTTAATGGCTTTATAGAAACCATAGCGAAACTATAGCGAAACTACGCGGCGATTTACAGACAGGACGTCTCGATCGCCGACCTGGTCGGAATAGCTCCTACATAAAGAAAACAAGTCAAGGATCGTTAAAATAAAATTTTCTACAGGAAATGGAAATCTGTTCCGGCGAGTAGTTTAAACGGAAAGTGTTGAAATAGCGGCGCCCGTTCGTTTGCTTTAAATCGGCTCGGTATGAGATAGCTTATTCCGCTGTTGCGCTAAAAATAAACGATCCATTCCAAAATAATTCCGGGGATGATCAAATTTTGCGCAAAATCCAATTACAGGGTCGAGTTTCGCGCTATTCGATTCCACGATGGCGGTTCGATTTTCGCGACGGTTTGGATACGCGACGTGCGATCGTGCCGTTTACTCGCGAGTTCGGCCTCTCGCGCCGCGATATTTCTTTCCGTTTCCCTTTACGTCCGTCACTCTTCCGTCCGTCGTGTCTTCGTCGCTTTTCCATACGTAGTAGGGGGCATTCGTCGTGTGCGGTCGCGTTAATTGAAAGTTACGTCGGTCTACTTGATATTTGACACCGAATTCGACCTATCCGACCTGTGTTGCCGCAGCTGTAGACGTAGCTGTGGACGCGAGATATTTTTAGGTCTCGCGCGCGCGTGTTTGGAAAAAGCCACTGAGACGCGACAAGTAGACTGACAAGCGCAATGAGGTCGGATAATTTATGTTTGCTTACTGTCGACTCTTGCCACTCTTCCTCGTCCTCCTCGCGTGTTTATTTTTTTTTTTCGGTGGCACGCGTAGCCCGTGACGTGCCCGGGCATTTTTATTCGATTTGAAAATCACTATGAAAGATATACGTTCGTTAGATATACATTCGTTTCAATATTGACAACGCTCAAAATGGAAATTTAATGAACATTAAAGATAAAAAAATTTTATTACGGCTAACGATTCTAAAGGTAAAAAATATGCGTGTCGAATATACTCTGTATATTCATCAGAGGTCGTTAAAAGCGATATATATTACTGTTCTGCTGTGACATTTAAAGCAAAGCGTTGCAGGGGATATCTAAACAATGGTAGTCAATTACGTTTCAACCATTTGTTCGTTTGGAAATATCCATTTCCGTTTTATATAGTGTATACGAACAACACGATTAATGATCGCGTATAATATCGAATTACTTCATCGTATCCTAGTTTCATCCTAGTTATAGCTGATTAACGCGTGCGTGCGATTATGAATAGATTTCATGGATTTAATAAAATGATCTAGCTAGCTAGCCGACGGTGTCTAAAAAGGCAAATGATAAGGTGGAAAATTTCCACTCTCTTTCTCTCTCTCTCTCTCTCTCTCTCTCTCTCGGATGTCAATACCTGAATTAAGAGGAAAAGAAAGCGAGATAAATTTAAATAAATTCCGTCACTAAATATAAGTATTTAAAAAGTAATCTATGGGAACAAGGTGCAAGATGATCACGTTGGAGTGAATAAACGGAACTGGCGATAGACAGACTGATTCTCGACAATACGAGAATTCGCCGTTTAGTTCGGCTGACAAGAGAAGCAGGTGTATCGGACAGTTCGAAAGGACATCGTCGCGCGTGCTGTACGTGCTATACGTGGGAATTCTTATCGCGCACGGCTTCCTCCCCCTTTGCGATAGTCGCGTGCTCGGGCAGACGATGCCACTATTGTGCATTAAACTCGACGCAGATATACGGTTTGTTTTCCTTTCGACAGTTCTGACATTCGAGGTAGCCCGATCGAACTACCGGATATCGCAATGTAAATATAAGAGAAGAAGGAAGGAAGGAAGGAAGGAAGGAAGGAAGGAAGGAAGGAAGGAAGGAAGAAAGGAAGGAAAGAAAAGAAAGAAAGCGAGGGAGAGGACGTCGTCTCGTTACCGTGATGCTATCGCGTTTGCAGACCATTGCAATGCGCGGTCTATCGGCATATAGATTTCTGTCCAGAACAGTAAACTTCGGCGTTCTGACATGAATTAAGTAAAGTGAATGTATGTCTAGCGTTCTCTCTCTCTCTCTCTCTTTCTCTCTCTCTCTCTCTCTCTCTCTCTCTCTCTGCGTAGGACAATGTGTGCGTTTCAACTTCTCTGCAGCTCCGCAAGACAAAGGAACACATTGTGCACACCTTTTGTTCATATTATATAAATAAAGTATACAGGATGTTCTGTAAGCCGAGATCAAGCATTCGGAAAATAAATGAGAACCCAAAAACAAGAAACAAGAAAAAAACGAACATAAATCCGAAATGTGTGTAAATCCGATATGTTGTTTCCGAGTTATTTCTACTTTAACGTTGAAATTTGAAATTGTTTTGCTTTCAGATGTTTTTGTCAAAATTGGAAGAAGAGACGATCTTTATGAGTTTTATAATATAATTAAAGTCAAATAAAAGTTGCGGGCTACTCAGGATGCGCAACTGTGAAATCCTGATCTCTGCCAAGAGATGCTACGCGGGCTGCAGCTCCACGTGGTGCATCCTGTGTTTCTAAAGCAGTCCGCAACTTTTATTTAACTTTAATTATATTATAAAACTCGTAAGTACTATCTTTCAATTTTGATCAAAAAATTCAAGAGCAAAACAATTTGAAATAACAATTTCAACAATAAAAATGATGATACCTCGAAAACAACGCATTTTCAGATCTATCATTTTTTTTTGTTTTCGAGTCCCCAATCACCTCACGAGCGATAGACTTCCACTTTTCAAGCACCCTGTACATTTTTCAAGCCGTTGCTCCTCTCGGCTCGGACGAAGGAAGCTGATTACGTGCAAAAGGATAACGGGAAAATAGCGCTTCTATTAAACTCCGTTCTTATCCCGCTTACGAAAATAGGCGTGCTGGCGCGCGGGCTTAATGAAAATTACGGAATCGCGGTGCCTTTAGAAAGCCAATAACGTCGCGGTCAATGGAACACGAGCCGCATCCGGGCTAGAAACTAGATCTGGTCGACTGGCCTCGTTAAGCGTTAGCGGTTATCTATGGGCGCGCAACGTAGGGCGACACGGGCTCGGTGTCGTTTGCGGCATGCGATTAAACGGAACTAAGATCATTTGGCTTTACGATACGTGATCGATGGGGGAAAAGGGTGAAAGCGCGAAGACGGATGCGCGCCGAGTTACCACGCTTCATTAAGACGACACCGCCGCGCGAGAAACCATTCTGAAAATGATTTAGCGGGATAATGTCGATACTCCTTGTCGATATCTATGATTCATGAAACGTGCATGGAATAGTTGGTTGCGCCCGATACGACATCGTCGATCGAGGCGAATGAGTATACGTGAGACGATCGAGTATCAGCACCTCGCTTATCCGAGCCTCGCTTATCCGCGTTTGTATCGTCTGAGAAATAGGAGAGCCACAAGATTCCTCGCTCCTCCCTCATCCTCCGGATGCTCGCGACGCAGTGCCATTGTGCGCAAATAGAAAATTTTCTTCTTCTACGCCGTAAGAATTTTTCCTACCGAGCATCCTTATCCTCACATCACGAGTTTACACCGTGCAGTCTCCGTGGCAAAGCGAGACTCGCCACGGCATGAAGGCGCGACTTGGGAGACTATTTGGAAGATTTCGATATCGTCGAGTACGTTCGTCAAAGTTTCACAGATCCGATAGATATTCGTATATGATTTATCTATCCGCTGCGTTCGCGATATCTCAGGAATTTCTGCGCGCGCGCGCGCGCGCGCGCGAGCATCGGATGATCAGAAAACTCAGTTTTGCTGGTCGTGCGAAACCCGCTCGAATGTAGGAAAGATGATGCTCCCGAGACCGTCGTTTCGCGAAATTACTACCTCGTATACCCGACTCGTTTCAGGATGATAAATACCACAGGGTCATTGCGATGGCGTTTCACGCGAACGGGTTTCCGCACGCACGTGATTATCCCGACGACGGCTCGCGATGGAAGGAACAGGAAATTCGACAGATCGGCATCTAATTTCCAATTTATGTTCCGATCGAATGTTTAATTACATCGGTCTCGGGACGAGAATTAAATTTCCATTGTCATCTCAAAGCATCAGCTTACTTTCTTGGCATCTTATGATTTAAAGAGTATGCGTATTGATCGCGGAATATAAATAACTGGCATATAAAATGGTACAATAAAATCACGAGATAAAAGCATGAGCTCACTCCACCACTCTAATATAATCCCAGAGACTGAGAAAAATATCTTAGCCTCCCCCCCCCCCCTCTCTCTCTCTCTCTCTCTCTCTCTCTCTCTCAAATGAGAATGAGAATGAGAACATTTTAAAGAGCAAAGGTCAACGTTTGTACGACGCGTCTCCGCAATAGCTTCCTTCCGCGCGACGTTAAATAGCGCAGCTCCGCGTATATAGTGAGTCGCGGTATTAACAGCCCGTGAGAACGACCCGGTTAGGTTAATGGCATCGTAGGAGGAAGTGCGCGATTACAAAGTCGCCTCGTTGCAATTTTCTCTTTTTTTCCCTTCCTCCCCCCCCCCCTTTCCCTTTTTTTCCCATTCGTCCCTTTTGTCCGTTTTATATCCTCCCGCGCCGGTCGCATCAGTCGGCACTTGTTATCACGTTCTCCGCATCGAGAAGCGTCACTCGAGGAACAATAGCATTGCAGCACCCGATCATTAACGAGCGATGGGGGACAGGTTCAAACCCAGGCAACGTCGTATACGACAATGAGGAATTGGAAATTACCTTCGGAAGCCGTAAGTCGCGAAAAGATGACTATTCCGAGCGACGGTAGCGAAGCTACGATTTGCCGATTCCTGCGCTCTCGTCTTCTTTCGGATCTGCTCTTATTTTCGAAAACTCTTATTCATAAAGATACTTATATAATATAATATACATTTTTATATTGCATTTTCTTATATTTTATTCACTTCTTTTTACTTATATTTCATGGGGAAACTTCTACTTTTTTATTATACTATATATTATACTTTTCGCTATAAAAAAACATGTTTTTGAATAATTAACGAATTACTGTACTTTCATAAAATATATCAGTACGACTGTACGTGAGAAAAAATACATAATATCGGAATTTCTATCAAGTCGAATTATGAGTTTAATATTAGGAAAATGTCAAGATATTTATGAAAGAAGCAAATTTTCACAGAATCTATATTCTCACTTCGTAATTTGCATTATAAATTTATCAAATAACATTCAGTTTTATATATTCCATATATTCCAATTGCATATATTCCATAAATAAATGGAACACATAAAAGTCAAGCTCAGTCAATTACATTTGACAGAAAATCACATAATGGAACACTTAAAATGAGCATTCACGAATCGGAAAGTTAATTATCCTAAAATTATAAAGCGATCAATTGCTAATCGAAGTCACATTAAGAAATTATTTCACGTCAAATACCTCTGTAATGAATATTTAACAAATGACAAAGTTTCTCTTCGCACTCGACTAACGACAGGAATGGTGTTAAGCCGGTTATTTAACAAATTGTACGGATGTTCCATCTGCGCCGATCTTCGATCTATATTAGCAACGTGAAAGGTATCCCTTAATTAACTTGGCCCGTACACGAGAAAGCAGCCGGTATAAAAGGCGAAGATGGCGGACGGTAGGAAGGCGGCGTAAGGGCGCCACGTAGCACTCGCTTTTCATTTGGACGATGGACTCGCGCACCGATGCACTTTTACAAATTGCACGATACTTGAACGAGCTTCTCTTGGGGTTTCGGTTTGGAGGGTACCGCCACCGCCGCTGCCGCTGCCGCCGCCGCCGCTGCCGCTGCCGCCGCCGCCGCTGCCGCTGCC